>NC_056737.1:24917674-25204138 GCF_019279795.1 Protopterus annectens | reverse complement strand
GAAATAAACTCCAAATCCATCAGGACAAAGAAAGCCCCACGGGAGGTTCATCCGATCCCATGCTTTGGAACAGGATCCCAGTTCGTATTAGGCAGAGCCCCCACTGACTCTCTTCAACTGAAATCTTGATGAGTGGATGGGAGATCGAAAGCTTACCCCAGGGGGCACATCTGTGTCACTGCTAGACAGGGGCACAGTATTCTAGATTTCTTCTGTACATTTTTGTACCATTTCATGGGGTGGCAAAAGCCACATCACTATGGCTAGGCTTACAAATGCCCCAGGGCAGATAGCCTAGTACTATACTATGAAACAAAAGATTCCTGTGTACTGGAAGCCATTCAGATTGGATAAAGGTGGGAGTAAAACTTTTTCCCTCCAAGCCTAGGAGTTACTCACACCCTAAACATTCAGATTTATCTCTCTCCTCCCATTTGATCTGTAATGTTATTGCAAGATGTCATAAAACTATTTCCAAAGTCCGAGCAAAGAAAATGAATTTGTACCTGAACATTACTAGTCGCCAAGAAACAGGAATAGGGAGACCTGTGTTGGATCTGTCTTTTGTAAATGTATTCATAAAAATTCCATAATTCAAAATCCTTACCTTCAGGCTGTTGCCCTCATCCCAGCACATTTTTTTTTGTTATTCTGGGTCTCAGAGGTGCCTATCATCATATTTCTTATTCACAGAAAGTTCAGACATTAAGATATTTTTGTATCTGATTTAATTTTTTTTCTCCTGTTATACATTTGGGCTTTCCACACCTCCAAGGGTTTTATTGCAAGTTTCAGAGAATCCGCATTTTTCCCTATTTGGACACCTGCCTTATTTCTGCAGACTCTCTTCACAATTGTCAAAAAATCACTTTTTTGTCATAGTCTGTTTAAAATGTAGGTTTTTCATGTCAGTCTGGAGAAATCTTTTTTCCTTATCACACACTACTATTTCTAGAATTCCTTCTGGACAGAACCCTTATGATTACTGATCTTCCCACAGAAAAAAGTGAACCAACAGGTGATGCAGAAGGCTGTGGTTGTATTCCCACACCAGGTAGATCTGTCCCTGACAATATAATGCAGCATAAGAGGGGATGTGATGCCCTTTGGATGAGATGTTAAACCATGGCCCCATCTGCTTGAGTCAGTGGTAGCTCAGGTGAATGTAAATGATTCCACAGCAGCTGTGGGAAAGAGTAGGGGTCCTTTTATTTATAAAAAAAAATAAATAAATAAAAATTTTCAAAAAAAATTGTATGCATATATACATTATTTACATTATCAACAGCGTACTCAAATCTTATTTTTCATTGAACAAAATTTCCTTAATGTTAGATTCCAAAATTAACCATGTTATGCAAAATATTTTTATCAATTTTTGCTGTATATTTTTCACCTTTTTCTTAATAACCATAACCAATCATATCCATATTTAATGCACTTATATTTTCCTTTCTATTTCATATTACCAAACTTCTTCCATAAAGTATTTGTTCATCCGCATCCAAGAAAAACATGCTCACTGGTCTCAAATTCTTTACAATAGAGACAAATCCTATCTTTTTTGCATATTTGCTTTCATGTGAAATTTTTTATATATACCAAGTCTCCATAGAAAATCTTGACATTCACCCATTTATTTACATCTTGACATTCTAGCTTGAATTGCTGCAATTCTAGTTTTTGCTATTCTTTAATGGGTATACAGACAAATAATCATAGAATTATTGTACCATTTTTTTTCTGTTTTATCAAATTTTATTTTCCTTGAGAAAAATTTTCTGTTGATTATTTCATAATTGGTCCATAGCCTTATATTTCTGTTATTCCAAATATGTAACCATTCTTCTTTATGTTTTGTTTTCAATATTTGTACTAGTAATGAATCGTTACATTTTAAACATAGTATTTTAAATAAGTGCGAAGATACTGTGTAAACTATGGTATTAATCAATCAATCTAACCCCCTTTTTTCTCTAGTAACATGTACCTCTCTACAGGGTTCAATCTAGAACCCCAAGTAAATAAAAAGTGATATAAACATCCTTTTCGCGTAAAACAGGCATACAAAAGACATTTGCTAAATATGGTGTTATTGCTAAAAGAGTAGATTTAGTCAAACTCTATTTAAATGGCAATCTGATAGCTTTCCAAAACCTTACACATATTGCTCAATTTTTTAATTTTTTCTTTCCATAACTGTCGTGTCTTCCTGTTCCCAAAAGAAATCCCAAGTACTTTTATTTTTGACCTAAACTTAACACCTCCCAATGTTTGTTTGTTTCTTTCGGCTTTTCCCAGTTAGGGGTCGCCACAGCGGAACTCTGGTCCGCTAATGATTGGTAGATTTTGACGTGCTGGCTTACCGGGCCTAACGCACAACCTTCAACGAAGGAATGCCCATTCACGCATGTCACCACACAGAAGACGCTCTAACTGAGAATTGAACGGGAAACATCTAACTGTGAGGCGACAATGCTACCGCACCACCACCGCAGAAATCTTAACACCTCCCAATATACCATCAAAATCCAATTCTCAACCTTTCTCTTTATTTTCAATCCTGCTACATTTAGGTAATCTTTCAAAATCTTTATTATTCTACTCTTACTTATACATTTTCTTGCAGTGATATCATCTGCATAAGAATGCAAAATTGGCACAACTTAACCCTTCATTAGATATGTAACTCATTTCCATTTCTTTATATATGTAGAAATCACATTTATTGCTATAGAAAGTATACTACTCAGGAGACATCCTTGTCTTATACCCTTCCAAAGTACTATTTCTTTACTTAAGCAATCGTTGATCAGTGCCCTTACTAAATGTATATGCTGTCACGCATACACTTATAATCTTATTCCCTGTATTGTATGATTTCATTATATCCCGTAACACATTGTGCTGAATAGAATCAAATCCTTTGCTTACACCACCTAACATAATTGTAGCTTATTTCTGTAAAATACATCATTTACTACTTCCTGTATAACTAAAAGTAACTCTTGCACACTTTTTCCTTTTATACAGTGTATATTTGTATTCATAACTTTATTTTGCCTTCCATTCTTCTCTGTAAAATATTCATAAATATTTTATAATTTGTATTGTTCGGTACTATTGGTCTTCAGTTCTAAATTTCATCCTTGCAACTTTTTTCCATATAAATTTTATTACTCCACTGCATAGCTCTCTGTATCAGAATTCCTTAATTAACCATTCATTTAACACCATTAAATACCATTTTTGTACCCTTGTCAAATTCTTATACATTATATATAATAATCCATCCGGACCAGCAGCTGACTTCAGGTTAACCAATTTTGGACACTAAAATGGCCCTAGGTGTGAGCGCATGCATGTGCGTGCCTTCCCTGGAAGGTTGGGCGTGGGCTGGCAACTCAACACCATAAAACTCTACTGCCAGTCATGAGCAGGTGATCTGCTGTGGTGACCTCTACCCAGGAAAAGCCAAAAGAAGAAGAAAAATACAGTTTCTAGGTACTCCATTACAATATTTGTCCTTTTCCCTACTATCTTTTTCTAAAAAAGGAACTATTTTCTATTTGTTTTGCATTTGTATGCTCTCTCTTTTAAATAGCTCTTCTATATAATTTTCTACTATTCTCATAATTTTATACTATGTACTATACACTGTACAATTTATATCTTTCATTTGCCTCATATTGTTTGTTTAGAATCTTATTCAAATAAGACAAAATTTAATCTGAAGTAGTTAACTTCATTTGTGCATCAACCTATGGGTTATTGGATCCATATCGGATCCGAGCCGGCAGTTTCCAACAGCTAAGCTCCGAGCTCCAAGCTCCTCCCCCTTAACTCCCTGCCATCCCTTCCTGACCTCAGATCTAGTTTGCCGCGGTTACTACCAGCAGCTTGATCTCAAGCTTCGAGTTGGTTTTCTGTAAGAAAAAGCTTTTTGGTTAAATAGTTAAATTTTTTTGAGTGAGTTTGTGTCGCGTTTCCTATCCTTAGTTTTTAGTGTAATTGTTAGCCTTTCCTCCCCCGTTTCTCGTCAGCATTAAGGTGTGTGTGTGGTTTTGGGGCCTAGCGTGTGCTTTTAGTTGGGATGTCTGAGGCCGCCAAAACTTTCTTTTCCAAGTGTACTGTGTGTGGCCATAAGCTTTCCCCGGCTGATGGCCACACTCTGTGCGTGATATGTCTTGGGGTTGAACACCTGTCTTCTGGCTGCTCTATTTGTGCAGCGTTCAACCCCAGGGCTGTCAGGGACCAGAGGTCGAAGCTGATTCTGGCGGGACTCCTGCCCCCCCCGGACTCGGCTCCGTCCTCCTGCCTCAGCTGCGGCAGCGCCGACGGATGCTTCCCTTCCTCTGGCCGGGACTCAGCCTCCCACCTTGGGCCAAGAGGATAGGGAAGCCAGGAGGGAGAAGCGCCGAGAAAAACACAAGTGGCGGGCCGAGGCCTCCGCTTTGGCCCCGCCAGCCAAGCGAGCTTCTCCCTTTTGGACGTCAGGACCTTCTCCTTCCCGGCTCCGTTCCACCAGCTTTTCGCCGGGGCCAGAGGAGGATGAGGCCCGGTCTCCGAGGTCATCGAGGCGGCACTCCCGTCCCGCCTCATTAGCCTCTTCCAGATCCACGAGAAGCCTAACAGATACAGACTTGGACCGGATGATGAGAAGGTTCCTCCAGGCCCAGCTGCAGATGGGAGTGCTCCTGCCCACCCCCCCTCTGGGGGGGAAGCTCAACCCCTTTTTTCACCCCGATTGCTCCTTCCCCGACATGCTTTCCGGGTTCGGGGTCTATGGAGCAGAGTAGCATCGGAGCCGGGGGAATGTCTGCGTCAATGGAGTCAGGATTTCGGCACTGACAGTGCCCTCGAGCCTGTTGGGTCCCTTTTCTCTGGATCCAGGCTCTCGGAGCCGAGAGTTGAGCTTCGGATCCGAGGTGGTCAGTATGCCTTTGGCTCCGAGTAGGTCGGAGCGTACTGGCCCTTAGGATCCGATCGCTTCGGCCCCGATCTGCTCGTCGGATCCGAGGGAGGGTCTGCTCTCAGATCCTAGAGAGAGTGGCTCTCCTTCGGCATTCGACATGGTGAAGAGGGTTCTATCGACGGATTCCAGGCCCCCCAGCCTTAGCTACCTCTCCACCCTGCACTCCCTCGCAAACTGGTCCGACTTCCGTCACCCGGCCCCAGGGACAGCCTGCTCAGACATCCCAGATCGTTCCCTTGGAACAGGATGTGGTTGGTGAGGCCTCCTCGGACAGCCCCCCCGAGGAGGTTCCTCACAAACGCAAGTGCAAAAGGAGGAACTTGGACTCCCCTGAGTCCTTAACAGAGGACACGGATTTGGAGGAAGGGGAAGGTTCCCCAAGATCACCCCCCGAAGACGTCTCATTTGGAGACATCATGGAGATGCTCAGGATCGGGAGGTGGTCCGCCCCAAAGCCTACCTCGGACGAGTCCGTGTTCCTGGAGGCGTTTGAAGCAGGCCCGTCTACCTCTTGGGTGTCCCCTTTGGCCGATCCCCTTGTAGATTTGATCACTACCAGGGCCTGGAAGGAGCCGGACACTTTGGAGCCCGTCCCTAAGAGGCCCAACAGAATTCTCAGCCTCCCTTCAGACAGGTCTCATTGGAGCAAAGGAACCCCTGTAGATGCCGTGTTGGTGGCAGCGGTCACCAAAAGGGAACTGGCCCAAGAGAGTCCCTTGGTCCATCCCACTGACAAGGAGCCTCGGGTGATGGACCGTTTGGGGAAGCAGATGTTTGCTTTAGCCACCTTCTCCATAAGGTCGCTGAACTACATGGCACACGTCATACGGCTCCAGCGGGATCTTATTAAAGAATACGCCGGGTCGCCCCCAGAGTCTATGTCGGCAGAGGACAAGCAGGTGTAATCTACCCGAATGGCCACTCTGAGGTCAATTTCCAATACCTCTATGCAGCTACTGTCCCATGCTACGGAAAGAGCCGCTAGAGCTAGCGGAGCGGGCGTCGTACTAAGGCGACAGGCCTGGCTCCGCCACTGTGATTTCGTGGAACTCTTCAAGGCGTCATTCGCTAATGCCCCGTTTGATGGTTCTGCCCTCTTTGGCAAGACCGTACGCGACACCTTGGTCCAGAGCGAGAGTGACAGGAAGACGTTGTCTGCCGTTGGAGTCTGCTTCTCTGCTCCCCAGAGGTCCTTCTCTAAGAACCAAAAGGGACAGAAGAAGATGTAGTTCTGAAAGTCTCAGCAATCCCATTTTGCTCCGGACTCCCCGTCCTTCAGAGGCAGAGGAGGACAGGGTGGACCCCGCCCTAGAGGCAGAGGAGGCCCGAAGAACTTTGGGTCCAGCGAACCTTTCTCTGATCAGCCCATGCAGCAATCCTGAGGTGTTACCCGACTTCTCCACTCTGGAGGCAGTCGGGGGCGTTTCTCGACGCACCTAGCAGCTTGGGAGTCCGTCACGACAGACTGCTGGGTGCATCGGATCATATCCAGAGGCTACGAGATTCCGTTTCTCCATTCCCCTCTCAGACACAAGTGCCTCCCTGATGTCCCACCCGATCAGGAGGCCGCAGCTGCAGAAATTCGGCAGCTGCTAGAAAAAGGAGCGATCCAGCACGTCCCCCAGACCAATACGGATCAGGCTTTTACTCCAGGTTCTTCTTGGTGCCAAAAAAGACGGGGGACTTAAGACCGATCCTCAACTTATCCCTCTTGAACCTGACAATAGCCAAAGAAAAGTTCCGGATGGTCACTCTTCAATCCATTCTCCCCCTCTTGCAGGAGAATGACTGGATGTGCTCCATAGACCTCAAGGATGAGTACTACCACATCTTAATGGACAGACGATCCAGGAGGTTTCTCCGCTTCAGGCTAGGAGCCAGCCATTACCAATTCAGGGTCCTCTCCTTTGGTCTCACCACAGCCCCCATGGTGTTCACCAAGGTGTTAGCTGTGGTAGCGGCCCACTTGAGACTCCAGGGAATTCAGGTCTTCCCATACCTGGACAACTGGCTCCTGACCGCCCCCATAAGGCATCTACTTTCCACAGCCAGGAATTTCTTTCTTCGCCTAGCTCCCCGGCTGGGAATCACGATCCACACTGGAAAATCCTCCCTACTCCCGACTCAGGTCATAGATTTTATTGGAGCCAGGTTGGACACAAACCAGCTCTTAGCCTTCTTAACTCCAGACCGGATGCGATCCCTAAGTCTTCATGTGCAGGCCATTCTTCATTGTCCGACCCCCCCGGCGGAACTGGTCCTGAGGGCCCTAGGCTCGATGGCGGCTACCATCAATCTCCTTCCCATGGCGCGCCTAAATATGAGAATTCTGCAATGGACCCTCCCAAGTCCAATAGTCCTTCCTGCATTATCCCCTGAGCTATCCTGTCCCTCTCAGCAGGGTTTGCAGGAGCACCCTTTTATGGTGGCTCCAGTCTCTGGACCTCCAAAAGGGGCACCCCTTCTCTATGTTCCCTCCCCTAGCCACGGTGACCACGGACGCCTCTCGCCTCGGGTGGGGGGGCATTGTTGCGGCAGGACCGTCCAAGACACGTGGAACCAGACTGAGACCTCACTGCATATCAATGTCCTGGAGATGAGGGCGGTGCTGTTAGCGTTGCAAGCACTTCAGAGCCTTCTTCCCAACGGGACTATTGCGATCCAAATGGACAATATGTCTGTCGTTTGGTATATCAAAAAACAAGGGGGAACCAGGTCCTATCCACTTTGTCGAGAGGCCATGAGAGTTTGGGAATGGGCGATTTCCACCAACCGCTTTCTAGTTGCGACGCACATTCCGGGCCGGTCCAACATCCTAGCGGACAAATTAGTCGCACCATCCTCTCGCCATACGAGTGGTCTCTGAATCCCAAAGTAGTGAAGCAGATCTTCTCCAAACGGGGTCAACATTGTTGCGATCTTTTCACCTCTCCTTCAAACACGAAGTGCAACACCTACTTCGCACTAATTCCCCCACCCGGGGAATCACCAAGAGACGCTCTGGTGCATGCTTGGCCTCCCGGTCTACTTTATGCTTACCCACCTCTTCCCCTGATGTTGAAATTTCTGAAGAAAGCCAGACGGTTGGGGAGCACGATAATCCTCATTCCCCCATTCTGGCCTCGTCAGGCATGGTTCCCTTATCTGTGGTCTCATCTAGTGAATCATCCCTGGATTCTAGATCCTGCCCCGGATCTGATTTCTCACCCCTTGGGTCTACCAACCCCGAACCTGGACAACCTCAAGCTCACTGCTTGGGTGATCCACTTCCACTGTTAGTTCGGAATCCCGCTATCTCTTCCCCAGTCAAAGCGATCCTAGTGGCGGCTCAAAAGCCGTCTACTAGGAAAGTTTATCGTAGCAAATGGAAACGTTTTTCTATTTGGGCAGAACATCAGAGTCTGGATCCTTTCACAGCTCCGTTACCAGCGGTGCTGGAATTCCTATCGGGACTGTTTGAGAAAGGTGCTAGCTCTTCCACAGTCCAAGTACAGTTGGCGGCAATTGCTCATTACCATGTTGGATGTGATCTTGGCCCTTTGACCTCATCCAGATTGTGTAAGGCCTTCTTAAAAGGCACCTTCCTACTAAGACCTCTAGTGAAGGATGTAATCCCTCCTTGAGACTTATTGCTGGTACTTCAGGCCTTAACAGCTTCTCCCTTTCAGCCAGCTGCGTCGGTAGATCTTAAATTCGTATCCTGGAAAACTGCTTTTCTAGTCGCTGTTACTTCGGCGAAAAGGGTTTCGGAGCTTCAAGCCCTTTGTGCTAAGCCTCCGTATTTGACTTTCCACAAGGATAGGGTATTCCTCAGGACCAATCCCTCTTTTCTTCCCAGAATTGCTTCCGAGGATAACATTAACCAGTCTTTTAATTTGCCAGTCTTCTTTCCCAATTACCAAAATAAAGGCGAATACAAGTTACACTCTTTGGATGTACACAGGCAGCTGAGATTTTATTTGCACAGGACAGCCAGTTATAGATGTTCAGATCACCTGTTTGTGTCCTTTGCTAAATCCAGTTTGGGGAAGGCTGTTTCTAAAGTCACACTATCCAGGTGGATTTCTCACTGTATTCTCTTGGCGTAGAGTTCTGGCAGGCCTGCTCCTCAGGGAGTGCATGCCCATTCAACTCGGTCTGTTTCTACCACTGTGGCTTTTTGAGCTAGAGTTTCGTTGGATGACATTTGCTCGGCTGCCACGTGGGCCTCTTCTCACACTTTTATAAACCACTATAAGTTAGATCTGGTTTCCAGAGGGAGAGCATCCTTTGGCTCCGCACTGCTCCGGAACATCCTTCCTTAAGGGCCTCCCAAGATTTAGGTGGCTGGGGACTCAGTCACATAGGTTGATGCACAAATGAAGTTAACTACTTCAGATTAAGAAGTTATTTACTCACCATAACGTTCCATCTGAGTAGGTAAACTTCTTTTGTCAGCAACCGTCCCTCCCTCTGTCCCCCTGTCCTCTTCGGATGTTCTTGATATTCCTGCTTCACGGTAGATTGTACCCATTTTACCCTAGACAGGTGGTGATTGCAAGCCTTGCTTTTAGGCAAACTCGATCTGAGGTCAGGAAGGGATAGCAGGGAGTTATGGGTAAGGGGGAGGAGCTTGGAGCTCGGATCTTAGCTGTTGTAAACTGCCGGCTCGGATCCGATATGGATCCGATAACCCATAGGTTGCTGACAAATGAAGTTTACCTACTCAGATGTAACGTTATGGTGAGTACATAACTTCTTATTTTTCTATGCTGAAAATATCTTTATTTATACCATAAATGCTTTTTTACCTTATTCAACTTGTATATTTCCGTGTTCTTTAACAAAGAAAGCTTCATTGTTTCTTTCCAGACTATCAGACATCTCATTACTTAGTATTCTGTGCCTAATTTTTTTCTTCCCTTCTTTTGTCTTGTTCGCATTGCATGTAACATTCGTTATACAATCACTATTCTGACCCTCCTTATAGAAGAGACTCATCCTTACATGTTCTTGCCACAGTCCCAGGATTTCATATTTTCCTACCTTTTTCTATTTAACTTCAGTTCTTTTAATCCGTTTGCCTAATTTTAAATGTTCATCATTCATTTTTAACCAAATCCAAAACGTCTGGTCAGAAAAAACTGTTGTCAAACTTTTCTTTTACTATTAACAGTCCTGCAGAAAATAGAAAATCTATTTCCGTTTTACAGTCTTCTCTACTGTAAGTCCATGTATTTTTATCCAGAATTCTCATTTGTCCACCTTTTATCATTTCTGATACATTTTTAACATCAAAATCTTTTTTCTTTGACATCTTAAGTTACAGTTGAAATCTTGCTGCCAGTGGGTGTGGTCATGGGTACTACCATGGCCAACACATCTGCTAATACTTTTATGAATCATTGGGAGAATAACTGTATTTTTTCCAACTTACTCTGTAAGTATAAGTTTTTTTTATAAGAGTTTTGTAGATTACCTGTTTTTTTATTTGGGATGGTTCTCTGACCTTTATGACTTTATTGCATCTTTACACACTACTACTACTTTTTTAAAGAAAAATATAAGTTAGAGACAGATTCATTTTTTGGACATTACTCTCATGATGTTAAAGGACAAATTCAGACTTCTTTATTTACTAAAAAAGTTAGAAAATGCACATATTTATCAAGAGATAGTATGCACCCTCCATTCTTTTTTAAAAATATAGCTAAAAATCAAATGACTAGTTTGTCAAGATTAAACACGGAGGAATATAAGTTTCAAAACCAAATTGATAGCCTCTTCCCTGAAAGTCATGTACAATGTTATCATAAAAATTTACTTTAGAAGGAGAAGGAATTTGTTTTGAACAATAGGACAACTGAGTTTCAACCTGTTTTTCTAAATGCATGTGTTTGAGAAGCAGTATTCCTATTTCGGGTTTTATTGCAAGTAATGGTTCATAGGTTCATACTAGGCTATCTGCCCTGGGGCAGTTAAAAGCCTAGCCCGATTCTGTATGGCTTACGCCACCCCTTGATTTGGAGTATACTGTGCCCTTTTTAAGGTTTAGTTTACTGTGCCTCTGTCTAATAGTGATACGGGAGTAATGCCTGGGACAAACCCACGATCCCCCATCCACCTATCGAGATTCTTCTTGAAGAGATTCAGTGAGGTGCTCTACCTCACATGAACTGGAATTCTATTCCAGAGCGAAGGGAGCCTCTGGGTTATGAACCTGTCCCTCCAGCAAGTTCTATTTATTTCTGTGCTGAGGTTCAAGTCCCTCGAGCGTGTGGCTCTAAGGGATTTAGATTTACTGAGGTGGAGCATATCCATTAATTCTGGATTTGTCATAGCTTTGTATGTCAGGCGTAGATCGCCTCGAAGTAGGCGGTATGCAACTGAGTAGAGCTGGAGTTTTTTTAACCGAGCAGCATATGGCATCTGTTTGAGACCCTTGATCCTCTTGGTGAGATACTTTTGGGGTCTTTCTAATTGCTGCAGGTGTCGGGTAAGGTACATCCCAAAAGGGGCATTGTATTCTATGATGGGCCTGATGAGGAATGAATAAAGGGGCACGATAACCTCTCTTGATCTAGATGTGAAACCCTTCGTGATGAGGTGGGCTATGTAGAAGGTCTTTCTAACCACTTTGGCAATGTGGTTTTCGAAGGAGAGATTGCTATCAACTTGGGTCCCCAGGTCCCTAATAACTTTCTCTGTACTTAATGGGTTTCTGCCTATGTGGTAATTTGTGGGCACATTGTTTTTGCCAAAGGGTATGACTATACATTTTTTGGCATTTAGCTTTAAACCATGATGCTGGCACCAGTTATCTGTCTCTGTGAGACCTTTTTGAAGGATGTTTGTGTCAGCTGGAGAGTTGATTATGGCACCCAGTTTGCAGTCATCTGCGAACTTGGTGAGCCATAGTCCTCCCACGTTTGCCTGTACCTCGGAAAAGTATATACCGAACAAGAGTGGTCCCAGGACAGAACCCTGTGGGACGCCACTTGTGACCGGTTTCGAGTCTGACATGGCTCCAGCAACTCTCACTCTGTGGGTTCTGTCTTTGAGCCAGTTTACGACCCATCTTGTGACATAGGGGTTTATATTTAAGCTGGATAGCTTATCTATGATGCCCGAGTGCTGTGTTGTGTCAAATGCCTTTGCAAGGTCTAGATAGGCTGTGTGGACTACCTTCCCTTGATCTATGGCTTTGGTGACTGTTTCGAAGAAGTCAACCAGGTTCAAAAGGCAGGATCTGCCCTTGACAAAGCCGAACTGGGTAAGATCTAGTGTCTGTAGGTCCCCAGTGTCTTTGTTTATGAGCTCCATGATGATCCTCTCCATATCCTTGCAGACTAAGCTAGTCAGGCTTATGGGGATGTAGTTTCCAGGGTCCGTAGAGGCTCCACCTTTGTGGAGTGGGACCACTGTTGCTGTACGCCATTCTGTGGGCATATATCCTGTAGTTGAGATTGTATAGCTGTTTTATTTGAGGGATTAGTTCCTCTTGGAGTTCATGTAGGACTCAATCTGGGACGCCATCTGGTCCCATGGAAGCAGTGTTTTTTGCTTTGGAGAGGGAAGCCTTCATCTGAGCATCAGAGATGTTTGGGAGGCAGCCCTCTGCCGGGATAGATACTTGCTCTTTTGGGGGGAGGGTGTGGAGAAGTTTGCACTGAACCTGTCTGCCAGGATATTGGCGATGTCTGTGGGTTCCGTGTATTTTTTGTCATTACATCTATTACAAATACAAGACCCCATTTTATTGGTATATATTCTATTAAACTTCACTTGTCTGTTTACGTTGCATGATCTCTTGTACCCAAAACATGGGTACAATTAATGCGAATACTTGTCAAGGTATGTTTACATTTAATTGTAATACGAATAAGGTTATGCACATAATTAGGAAATATTGGTCAAGATTTATATGAAAAAGATCCATGTTTTGGGTACAAGAGATCGTGTAATGTAAACAGACAAGTGAAGTTTAATAGAATATATACCATTAAAATGGGGTCTTGTATTTGTAATAGATGTAATTTTTGTAAGTTTATATACACTGATAAAATATTCATCCCTTTTATTGTATCAGTTTTAGCTTAAGAGGATACGGCACCTGAGAGACCAGGAATTTAGTATATTTAGCCCAGTGCTGTAAGTGCCTTGTATATTATGTAGGTAAAACCAACCAACAGTTAAAGGATAGAATATGTAGTCATTTGTCAGAAATTAGAAGGGGTGTTGAGAATAATGCACTCTTTAAACATATACAAAATACAGATAAAACACATTTTTCAAGTTTATGATCTTCAGTGCAGTATCCCTGCAGCTTTGAGGAGATGATATAAAAAAATTGTACTGAAAAAGAAGAAAGTAAATGGATCTTGCACATTAAGGGACATTATCCACCTGGTTTAAATGAGTTTTTTAGTATTAAACCCCATCTTAAAGATCTGTATAATACGGTAAAATATTACTGTTTCTTTAATATAATTTTATTTAATTTTGTGTCATATGACTTTTATACCATGTGATCTTAAGTATGTATTTAAGGAATGTCTTTTTACTGTTGGTTTGTATACTGTGTGAAGAAGCGTTTGTGAACGTGAAAGTTTTGCTTCCATTAAAATTCAACTTAATGCATGTGGTTCTGGAGTACTTGTTTATTTTTGCATTTAGGACAAACTAAGCAGGTCCATTTTGATCCCTCACAAGTGGTCTCCCAGTGCAAAAGTAGGGGAGAGAATGTTTTGTCAATGGGACCAGCCGTGTTGCGCCCTATTTGCGACTCCCTTCAACACCATTGGGGGGGGTCACTGAGAGATGCTCTAGCCTATGATCAGCCTGCCTGTCTTTAAGCTTACCCACCATTGCCTCTCATTCACAAACTTCTAAAGAAAGCATGTCAGTTGAAGGGCAAAGTTATCCTCATTGCTGCCTTTTGGCCTCGTCCGACTTGGTTCCCCTTCCTCTAGCCTAACCTCCTATGTCTTCCTTTGGATTCTGGATCAACCTCCATACCTCCTGTTTCACTTGACAGGGTTGACTCATCTAGACATAACAGGCCTCAAACTGACTGCATGGTTTCTCCAAGTTCATTGATTGCTAGACAGCCCAGGCTCTCCTTCCCTGTCTGTCATATTCTGTTATCCTCTCAGAAAGTGTCTATTAGAAAAATTTACAAAAGTAAATGGAAGAGATTTATATTCAGAGCCCTTAACAGGGATCTGGACCCCTTTCTGCCCCTGTACTGGCCGTAATCGAATTTTTCAGTTTTTAAGGGGGGGGGGGCTAGCTTTTCTACTATTATGTTCCTGTTGGCTGCCATTTCAAACTTATGTCTAGTTGAAAATAACTCTACCTTAGCTTCTAAATTATGTAAAGCTTTTCTCAAATGGGCCTTTTTACTTAGACCTCAGTTAAAAGATCCTACTCCTCCTTGGGATTTAACTATTGTGCTTCAGGTCCTGACCCAAACTACCTTTGAATTATTAGCAAGGTCTGATCTAAAATTTCAGTCTTGGAAAATCATCTTTCTGGTTGCTGTCTCATCAGCTAGACAAGTATCTGAACTCCAGGCTCTTTTCCACAAAATTAGGGTATCTTTGCAGACCAGCCTAGCTTTTTTTACCTAAAGTAGCTTCCGAGTCCGACATTAACCAGGTTATAAATCTCCCAGTTTTCTTTCCAAACTTCTCAAATAAGGGAGAGTATATGCTCCATCTTTTGGATGTGCGTAGACAACTTCACATTTACCTCCACAGAACTAAGGATTCCAGGTAAACTGACCAGTTTGTTTCCTTCTCTCCTAACAAATTGGGCAAACCAGTCACCAGAGTTACTCTTGTCAAATGGCTAACGGATTATATTTCCTTTGCCTGTAGTAAAAGAGAATTATCCTTGCCGAAGCCCCCTAGAACAAATAGAGATCTCTTCAGCTTTTTGGTCAAGGGGTTCCACAGATTACATTTGTGCAGCTGCTAGACTAATGCTTCCACTTCTATTGCTCATTACAAATTGTATTTGATTTCTAGAAATAGTGCTACCTTTGGCTCCGCATTACTCTGGAATATCCTTCCATGAGGGCTACCCAGAGTTCAAGTAGCTGGGGACTCTGTTCCATCGGTTGAGAAATGAATGAAAAGGACAACATCAGTTAAAAAAGTTGTGTACTCACCATAACTTTCCGTCTGTTTTTTTTTTTTTTCCATTTTCATTCTTCTTCAGCTTCCCGCCCACCTGTTGCCATCTGTTTGCATCTTGAAAGACCTAAGAGTTTTCTTGGGAACCTTTGATGTTAAGTTATCTATCTCGCTTTCGTTCTTGCTGTTTGGGATAGGAGCCGATCCTCGGCTCCGACTCTGTCATCTTCAATAGCTTGACAGCTGTTTACTGGCTCGAGTCTACACCTTATCCCATAATGCCTAGCGAAAGCTACCCAGATCTTGTTTGCTGCTTCAGCTACGAGGTGTGTCATTTGTGGCTCCGGCTTGTATAGTTTTGTATATTTATATTTGTTCAAACTTCTTAAAACGAATGTATACTTCCCCTTATAGTTTTTTATTCTCTGTGGGTGTTTTGTGGACGTTGCTTCTTTCCGCAGTCCCTTTTTTTCTTAAGAACTCGTTTAAATTAGAGAGTTCTCCCCTCCCTCCCTCCCTTAGGACAGCCGTTAAACTTAGAGGCTCTCCTTTCCTTCCTTTTTACTGTATATTAAAATAAAAAAAAAAAAAGCTGTTGTGTTCGTTTAGTAGTGTAGAGATTTTTTGTCTGTTTTGTGGTATTTGGGTTGTGTGTAGTGGTAGAGTCATGTCCAAGGATACAAAAGTTTCTGGCTTCAAAAAGTGTGACTCATGCTGTCAGAAATTGTCTCTGACAGATGGGCACACCAGTTGCGTTTATTGTTTGGCCGCTGTTCACCTGCAGGACTCTTGTTCTATTTGCCACGCCTTTAGTCCAAGGGTCCTGCAGGAGCACAAAAACAAATTAATCTTTCGGGGTTTATTGAAGCCTTGGGACTCACCGGCAAAAAGTTCTCAGCCAGTGAAATCCCCTAAATCTGTCAAACCGTCGGCTCCACCTTCGGAGCAGACTCCTGTACTGGAACAACCGAGTATGTCGGTTCTGGCTAGCATAGACAAGACAACTCCGTTGGCTCCATCAGATGGTTCAGAGCCATCACGGAGCCATAAGAGACTGAGGTCCCCTTCTTTAGAGTCCATCCACTCGGTGCCTCGGTCACCATTATTACAAAGTGAACATAGCCACCATCCTTTACACTTCTCTTGATCCTCTAGGCTTTCAGATCATGATGTGGAGAGAGTAGTAAGTAGGTTGTTTAAGTCACAGGCACTAGCTAAATTACTATCCAGCCCACCTCAACAGGTATCGGCTCCAACCGCCTCTATTTCCATTCTTCCTCCGACTCCAATAAGTTCGGAGCCGGAGTTCGTTGGTGTGCAGGTAGTGGAACTGTCGGCTCCGATCACCATCTCTCCTTCGGCTCCGATTACCTCGATTGTTCCTTCTATTGAGGAATCTGGATTCCAGGGCTCTCTTTGTTCTGAGGGGGAGGGGAGTGGCATTGGACCCTTGTCCGACCCCGTTCTCCCCCTCAGAGCTTCGGCGAAGGTGAGCTCAGCTCCAATATCGGCCTCTGAGCCGTCGCCCTCGGCGTGGAGAAAGATTCCTATTTCTTCGGAACCGGAGTTTTTTCTGCTTCGAGGTTGGGACGCCTTCGAGGTCATGCGGAGTGTGCTGTCCCCAGAAACAGCTCCACTACCAGCTCCATCGGCTCTGTCCCCCATAGTGTCTGTGCCAACCTCTGCTCCTCCTCCAGACCCCAAGCGTAAGGAACCGATGCCCCAGGACACCCCATTGGGTGTTCCCTCTTCTTCCGAGGCCTCCCTTGATTACTCAGAGGAGCCACCTCGGAAGAAGTGCAAGAGGAAGCTCATTGACTCCCCTGAGTCTGTCACTTCAGATACAGACTTAGATGAATCGGAAGGGTCCCCGAGGTCCTTCTCTGAAGATTTTTCCTTTTCGGACATCCTTGAAATGCTTAGGCAGAGGGGGAACTGGACTTCCCTAGCCCCTACCGAGGTTTAGTCTGTATTCCTGGACACATTCGGTTCCCGTCCTTCCACCTCCTGGTTTTCTCCTCCTTTCGACCCACTCATGTCTGTGGTGGCTCAAAAGGCTTGGTCAGCTCCAGACACTGTGGAACCAACTCCGAGGTGACCTAACAAGTTTATTACAGCCCCACAGGATAAGCAATTTCTTTCCAAAGGTGTGCCCGTTGATGCCGTGGTGGTAGCAGCAGCCACCAAGAAAGAGTTAGCCGAAACCTCTTCATCTGTTCATCCCCCTAACACCACCTAACAAAGAGTCTCGGACGATGGACAGATACGGAAAGCGAATGCTTGCTTCAGCGACCTTCTCGATGAGGTCCGTGAACTATGTCATTTTACTCGTCTTCAAAGGGATCTCCTGAAAGAGCTTGGAGATGCCCTTCAAGATCCTACAGCTGAGGAAGTACAAGCCAAAGTAGCTTCCCAGCTGGCGACTCTCAATTCTATAGTCAACTCCTCCATGAGGCTGATTTCCTATGCAGCAGATGTAGCGAGCAGAGCCGCTGGCACAGGTGTGGCCCTCAGGAGACGTGCTTGGATGCGGCTGTGTCAGTTTGCGGAACCCTTTCAAGCGTCCTTCACCAATACTCCCTTTGATGGCTCTTTTCTCTCTGGGCCTCAGGTGAAAGACACATTGATCAGGTATGAGCAAGAAGGCAAGACTCTCACTGCCATGGGAGTCCGTTTTTCCACTCCCTCCAGACCTTACCCCAAGGGTCAGAAGAGTGGGAAGATGTGGTTCCAGAAATCCCAGGAATCCTCGCCTGACACACGTGGTGATTTTTCCTCCAGAGGCAGAGGGGGAAACAACAATAACAGATGCCGCCCTCGTGACAGGGGGTCCACAGAAACAGGGTGACAGAGAATCCTTCTCTGGAAGTCCTTCCAGCATCCCTGAAGGGTTGCCCAGCTGCTCACCTCTGGAGGCAGCCGGGGGGAAACATTCGCTGTATCCAAAAGCCTGGCAAAATTTAACAAGAGACAGATGAGTACTATCCATTATATCCGGAGGTTACAAAATTCCCTTCCATCAACCTCAAAAAAGGCCCTTGCAGATGTTTCATCCAATCTGAGGGAGCAAGCAGTCGTAGATGTTTCAAAACTGCTAGAAAAAAGAGCCATTCAGGAAGTCCTCGCAGACCAGCTCGGATCCGGAACTTACTCAAGATTCTTTTTGGTACCAAAAAAGACAGGGGACTGGAGACCGATTCTGGATCTCAGCAGACTAAACAAATCTGTACAAAGAGAAAAGTTTTGGATGGTCACGCTACAGTCAATTCTACCCTTTCTGGGTCAGGACAATTGGATGTGCTCGATAGATCTTCAGGATGCGTACTACCATATCAAGATGGACAGATGTTCCAGGAGATTTCTTCGCTTTCGGGTAGGGCCCAGTCATTATCAGTTCAGAGCTCTGCCCTTTGGTCTCACCTCAGCTCCCAGGGTGTTCACCAAGTGTATGGCAGTAGTCACGGCTCACCTGAGGCGTCAAGGATTCCAGGTGTTTCCATATCTAGACGACTGGCTCCTCACTGCTATCACCAGGCATCCACTCTTACAAGCTCGGGATTATACAATCACATCATGCACTCAACTAGGCATCACAATAAATTTCGAAAAATCTGCCTTGTTGCCCTGTCAGTCTGTCACTTACATAGGAGCAGAATTAAACACAAGGGAAATGTTTGCAAGATTACCACTGGAAAGAGTTTCCACAATTCATCAACAAGTGTTAATCCTAATGTAGAGCAAAAGGATTCAAGTCAAATATGTCCTTCAAACTCTGGGCTCCATGGCAGCTGTCATTCTTCTAGTTCCATTAGCGTGTTTCCACATGAGAATTCTTCAGTGGCTTCTTTTCACGCAGTGGTCCTTTCAGGAGCTTCCCATGTCTTTCATGATCCTGATTACAGAAACATGCAAAAGGCACCTGTCTTGGTGGATGGACTCCCCACTAGTGTCTCAGGGCAGACCTTTCATACAGCCTCCACTGGTAGCCACATTGACCACGGACGCCTCCCTGATAGGGTGGGGGGGGGCATTATGTGGGCAGGACAGTCCAAGGCACTTGGCAACCTCACGAGTACCATCTGCACATCAGTGTCCTAGAAATGAAAGCCGTGCTTCTGGCGTTGCAAGCCTTTCAAGACTCTCTTCCTTCTGGGACCATTGTAATTCAAACAGGCAACATGTGATTGATGTGGTACATCAACAAACAGGGTGGAACCAGGTCCTACCTGTGTCGAGAGGCACCCAGACTGTGGCAATGTGCGATTTCCTCCCAACGTTTTCTGATTGCGACGGACATCCCTGGGAGATCCAACGTCCTAGCGGACAAGCTCAGCAGAGCTATTCTCATGCCTTACGAGTGGTCTCTGAATCAGGAAGTTGTGGATCTTATCTTCTGCAAATGGAGACAGCCTTGCTGGGATCTGTTTGCCACCCCTCTCAACAGCAAATGCAGCAACTACTTCTCCTTTCTTCCACTTCCAGATCACACCAAGAGACGCTGTAGTCCACGATTGGCCTCAGGGACTCCTTTATGCTTTTCCCCCATTTCCCCTAATACCAAGACTCATACAGAAAGCAAAATCATTGGGTTGCAAAATAATCCTCATTGCCCCTTTATTGGCCTCGACAGATATGGTTTCCGTTCCTGCACTCCTACCTTGTCGATCAGTCCTGGATTCTGGACCCGATTCCAGATCTTCTGATTCATCAATCAGGCGGGTTGCATCAATCCCTCCAAACACTCCAGCTTACAGCTTGGTTACTCCACTTCCAATCTTAGCCAGGCTTCCCGGTATATCCCCAGCAGTCCATGATATTATTGATGTTCATCGTGTTTCACTGTTGCAGTCATTACTCTTGGGTTATCCTGCTGGCAGGTTACCCTCAGTCGGTTGCTGTCGCCTCTTCCCTGACGTCAGTGCGCCAGGGGTATAAAAGATGCAGCCGACGCCATTTTCTTCAGTCTTTCTTGCCGCGCAGTACTCGAAGCAAAAGCAGTTCGCAAGTGCCGGTCGGCCAACTCCTGAGATTTCCAAATCCGAATTTCAGAACCGAAGTCTTCATTAAAGCTAAGTACCCAGTTGGGGAAACTTTTTTCTTGCTCCAGACCGATGTCAGAAAAAGTTAACAATTGTATTTCTTTTGGGATGCAAATACCTCAAAAGGATTTTAACTCTTAATGTATTCCTTGCCTAGGCCCTGATCACAGCGTTGCTAGCTGTCGATTTTGTGCTAGATTTAACCAACGCACTATTAAGCTTCGGTTTGATTTTGCATTTCATTATTTTGGCCAAAGATTTAATTATATAATGCCACCGGAACAGCCGACAACCGGAGGTTACAAAAAATGCAAGGAGAAGGAAAAGGATAGGCATCCGAGGTCTAAAACCGACGAGGCCTGTGCTAGGCCAGTCGCCGGTTCTCAGTGAGGCACTTTCGCAGCCCCTGGCGCCTGCTACCTCAGAGCCACAGGCTGCTTCCGACTCCCACGTGGAGCCAACTGGGCCTCTGGATACTCAAGGTATTGGACACTCGGAAATCATTCCCTCATATGGGTCCGGAACCGCTGAGCAGGCATCTGCTTCTGAGGGTGTCTTCAGACCTACACAACTATATATAAAGCCATCTTCAGCTTCAAAGACTAAAGCAGCTCTAAAGACAAACAAGTACAGCATTCTCCTACTCAAACTTCCATGCCTAAAAAACAGATGTTCAAAATGGCCGAAGACCTAATTACTTTGATCAGGGGCTCCCATCCCCTTCCTGATAAGTGGCATAGGCAAGAGACAGAGTATGATTCTTCTGATCAGGTTTCTATTTCCTCTGATTCCTCTTCTGAACAGGATTACTCCATGCTTCTCTATGAGGATTCTGATGCTGAAGAATCCATTCCTTCAGCCTCTCCTCCTGAGGATTATTCTTTTGGAGAAACCCTGCATACCATGAGGGAGCATTTCCACTGGGAGAGCCAAGATTATTCTGAATCTAAGAGGAGGCTCAGAGACTTTCTGCTACTTTCTCAGCACAGACCCCTTGCTATTCCACCTGTTTTAGACACTGTAGATGTATTTTCAGAGTCCGGCCTGTCCCCTGACTCTTTACCCCCTGCACCTGCTAAGCCAGACAGATACTACAGGGTTCCGGATTCTCATAAATTCCTATATAAAAATCCCGCTGCTGACCCAGAAACTATATATCAGGGTCCCAAAGGGGTTAAAGCTTTCACTGCAAAAAACCCTGTCCCCTCTGATAGGGACTCTAGGGCTCTAGACAGATGGGGGAAAAAAGTCTACACTTCTGCTACCTTGGCTGTAAGGGCTTTAAATTGTCAGTTTCATATGCTTAAATATTAGCAATATTTAATGTCATTGCTTAAACAGAAATTGTTGATAAATACTGAATGTTCAGAGAACAAGGAATCGCAGGATTTATTGCATGCAGCTGAACAAGTGGGAAAGCATACTTTGCAATGTGGTTATGATTCACTGGAGGCCTCTTGCAGGGCCGCTGTTACAGGTTCTGTTATTAGAAGGCATGCTTGGTTAAAGGAACAGAATATGCCTGATCATGTTAAAGCAAAATTAGATGCCCCATTGCAGCATGATACTTTGTTTGGTACTAAAGCAGAAGAGGTGTTGAAAAAATGGAGGATAAAACAAAATCCATGCAGACAGTCAAGGATTTCTTACAGGTACAGCCACCCAGGTTTAGTGGGAACTGGCCTCAAAAAATTGGTCCTTTCCAGTGTCAGACAGACCACAAAGAGGCAGATATAGGCGTCCCAGAGGCAGATCTCAGCCCCAAGGCTCATACAGGCCTTAACAATGGGGTGCTCCTACCTCCAAAAGTGGAGAAGACAAATCACAACCTAACAGGAAACAGTCCCAATGACTTTCCTCTGCCAGATCCAAGCACTTTTCTTTTGGCAGCCCCAAGGCTCATACAGGCCTAAACAATGGGGTGCTCCTACCTCCAAAAGTAGAGAAGACAAATCACAACGTAACAGGAAACAGTCCCAATGGCTTTCCTCTGCCAGATCCAAGCACTTTTCTTTTGGCAGCCCCCTTAGGGGGAAAACTAGCACTTTTTTCATCAAATTGGAAAATGGTTACCCAAGACAAATGGGTCTTGAACATAGTGTCCCAAGGCTACAGGTTCCATTTTCACACTCTACCAAGGTCAAAAGGTATGCTGGACCTGCCACACAATCAATGAGCAGAGGCACAAAAACAAATTACACCCTCATGGGCATGAGGTCCATTCAGCAAGTACCACAACAAGAGCAGGGGCAAGGATTTTACTCCAGACTTTTCCTAGTACCCAGAAAGGACAGAACCTGGAGACCAATACTGGACCTGTCTACACTAAATATGTTTCTGGAAGTTCCAAAATTCAAGATGTTGACTCTACAGCAACTACTGCCAATGCTGGGCAAGAGGGCTTGGGCCTAAAAGAGGCATACCTGCATGTCCCAATCAGACAATCTTGCAGAAGATTCCTCAAATTCATAGCTGGCTCAATATATTACCAATTCTCTGCACTGCCCTTTGGCCTATCTACTGTGCCCAGGGTCTTCACAAAATGCCTGGCTCCATTGATTGCGTTTTGCAGACAGAAGAATTCAAATATATCCCTACTTGGATGACTGCCTAATTCAAGCAGAGAACAAAGACATTTTTCTAAAGCATCTGGCGTTTGTAAAAAGATTACTAACTGGCTTAGGGTACACAGTAAATGAAAAGAAATCAAAACTAGTGCCCTCTCAAGAGATAATATTCCTGGGTGCAAGCTTAAATACAGCTGCCCAGATGGCTTATCTCATGCCAGACAAACAAAAGCAACTGACTTCTTACTTCAAGAAATTGGCAACAAAAACCCACCTATCTGCAAGGAAAATCCTGCAGGCCTTGGTTTTCATTGCATCCTGCATTCTACATTCTACTAATTCCATATGCCAGACTACATATGAGGAAACTACAATGGTATCTAAAAAGTGTTTTGGACTCGGCATTGCCACAGCCTGGAGACAGTAATTGCACTCATTCCTTGCCTGCAACAGGAGTTTCGATGGTGGGCAGAAGCCTGTCACCACAACAAGGGTCTGCCATTCAGTTTACCCACAGCCAGACAGACACTGACAACAGATGCATCAGATTATGCCTGGGGGGGCCATATGGCAGGAAAATGTATTCAGGGCATATGGCCTGCAAACCAGATGCATCTTCACATCAATCAAAAAGAGATGCTAGCTGTTCAAAATGCCCTGACAGCTTTCAAGGACCTGCTTCAAACAGGACAGCTACTGATAAAGACAGACAATACTACGGTCATGTGGTACATAAACAAGCAGGGAGGTACGCATTCCTACCCCCTCTGCAGACAAGCAGTGACCTTATGAGACACATCATTGGCTTTTCAAGTTCACCTGCAAGCATAATTCCTGCCAGGAAAAACAAATACTCTGGCAGACGAACTAAGCAGAAACCTCATGGATCCCCATGAATGGAAACTGGATCCACAAGTCTTCAGCATGATAATAAGGAAATGGGGATGCCCAGACATAGATCTATTTGCCTCCCCTCACAACTGCCATTTGCAGAGATTTTGCACAAGGATTTATCACAAGCAAGCATGGAAAGTGGATGCCCTATCCTTCAACTGGATAAATCTAACAGTATATGCCTTTCCTCCACTGCCTCTCCTTCCCAGGGTACTCCTAAAGGTCAGACAAGATAAGCCAAAAATGATACTGATTGCACCAGACTGACCACGCCAGCACTGGTACCCAGTCCTAAAGAGCTTGTCTCAAGGTCCAGCATGGATATTGCCTCAAACTTCTCACTTGCTGACTCAACAAAACAATCAGATCCTGCACAGCCAACTCAGAACCTTACATCTGGCAGCATGGCGGATAATGTAGCCATTCAAAACAATCCTCTTTCAAAAGGTGTTATGGATGTTATCTTGGAGGCCAGGAGGCCCAGTACCAGAAAATCTTATGCAGAAAAATGGAAGAGATTCTGTGCTTGGAACCAGGAACAAGGCATTGACACGTGTGTACCAAATATTCCTCAGATTTTACAATACCTAACTGAGATGCTGAACAAAGCCCTTTCTTTCTCATCAATTAAGATTCATGCCTGTGCTATATCAGCCCATTACAATACAGAACCACCTATCTTTTCTCATCCATTAATTAAGCAGTACCTCAGAGGGGCCAAAAACATTAGGCCTCCAAGGAGAGAACCAACTCCGGCCTGGGACCTCAATTATGTTTTGGAAAAACTCATACTGCCTCCTTTCGAGCCAGCATCAACAGCAGATATAAAATTCTTATCCTGGAAAACAGCTCTACTCCTAGCAATAACCTCTGCAAGGCGAGTCTTGGAGTTACAAGCACTCATGGTTGGGGAACCTTTTATCATTTTTCATCCAGACAGGGTTTCCCTGAGGACAAACCCTACATTTATGCCTAAGGTGGTATCCAGTGTGGCCCTCAACCAAACCATTCACTTGCCTACCTTTTATCCAAATCCACAGAACAAGGGTGAGAAAATTCTGCATTCTTTGGACATACACAGGCAGTTACGCTTCTACTTGGACAGAACTAAAGCTTTCAGAAAGACTGAGCAACTTTTAGTTTTATGTTACAGGATCACAAGGAAAGGCCATCTCAGAACAGACTATTTCAAAATGGATAGGCCGTTGCATCCGTTTCTGCTATTTTCAACATGGCAAATCTGTGCCTAAGGGCATTAGGCCTCATTCCACCAGAGGAGCAGCCACTTCAGCAGCCTTCCTCAGAGGAGTACCAACCAAAGATATCTTAGAGGCTGCAACTTGGAGTTCAGTGCACACTTTCACAAAGCACTACCACTTACCTCTTTATTCTTAAGTCCAGAGCAGGCCTTGCCACTGCAGTTCTGCAGGGCCTCATAGCCTCTCCTAATCCTATTTAGCCCAGCCACCCATCCTCAGCTTTGGGACTCTACCCAAGAGTAATGACTGCAACATTGAAACATGATGAACACAGCACAGTTGTGTACCTACCATAAATGTAGATGTTCGAGTGTATTCACTGTTGCAGTCCAGGTTACCCACCCATCATCCCCCTTCTCTTTGCTGGGACTTATCTGCACTTCTCTATCATATACAACCTATTTGGTGTATCTGCTTGTAGATAAAGGAAATTTATTTTTGTGCATGCATTTTTATTGGCATATTTTTCAGCCTACCAATTTGGGGGCACCTGACATCTGGGGAAAGAAAAACTGAAGAAAATGGCATCAGCTGCATCTTTTATACCCCTGGCGCACTGACGTCGGGTAAGAGGCAACAGCAACTGACGCCGGACCTAGACTTTGGAATTCTGGCCAACTGAGGGTAGCCTGTCAGCAGGATAACCCAACAGTAATGACTGCAACAGTGAATACACTCTAACATCTACATTTATGGTAGGTACACAACTGTACTTTTCCTCACATAAGTCTACTACGAGAAAAACGTATGCTAGTAAATGGAAACGGTTTTCTTACTGGGCAGAGTCTAGAAATGTGGATCCTTTCTCAGCCCCAGTCCATGAAATTCTTGAATTTCTAACACAACTTTTTCAGTCTGGTGCCGCTTCCGCTACTATTAGAGTGCAGTTAGCGGCCATTTCAAATTTTCATATCTGATTGTTGAATTCTAACATCCTGTCTCATAAGCACTGTTAGGCTTTTCTGAGAGGAACATCTCTTCTTAGACTTCCAGTGAGAGATCCCCCTCCTCCTTGGGATCTTAATTTAGTCTTAACTTCCTTAATTTTGCCTCCTTTTGAACCGGCAGCATCATGTTCCCTTAAGTTTCTGTCTTGGAAGACACTTTTTCTGGTTGCTATCAGTTCCGCTAGGCATGTCTCAGAAATTGATGCACCGTGTGTTTACCCTCCTTACCTAGTGTTTCACAAAGACAGAGTTTCTCTGAGGACCAGTCCATCCTTTCTTCCTAAAGTCTGCTCAGATAATTTAAATCAATCCATAGATCTCCCAGTATTCTTTCCCAATCACAGCAACAAGGCAGAATACAAGCTCCACCAACTGGATGTAAAGAACAAAGAAAGTCAGACCAGTTATTTCTCTCTCATGCCTTCAACAAACAAGGCCTCCCAGTTTCCAAGGTGACCTTATCTAGATGGTTATCTAATACTATTACCTTTATTTACCAGTTACAGAATAAAGAGTTGCCAGCTAAACTAAAAGGTCATTCTACCAGGGCATTAGCCACCTCCATAGCTTTTCAGTCTAGGTTGCCCATAGATTCAATCTGTGCAGCTGGCACATGGGCAAACCCTCATACATTGATCTCTCATTACAAGGTGGATATGGTTTCCCGGATCAGAGCTGACTTTGGTTCCACTGTTCTGAAGAGTCTGTTCCAATGAGCCATCCAGGATGTTAGGTGCTAGGGACGCTGTCCCAAACAGCAAGAACGAAGGCGAAATAGCCAACTTAATATAAAGAAGTTCTGTACCTGCCAATAACGTTCCATATTAGTTGTCTTCATCTCGCCTTCCTTCTTGCGTCCCTCCCTCCTTCCCCCGTCCTAGTGGACTGAGGAAAGTTCTTGTTTTCACTGGCTGAGTGTTTTTTTTCCTTATTGCTCTTCTGGCCAGGTTTTTCATAACCTATTCTATAATTAGATGTATTGAACAACCAGTTTTTATCTAACTGTTTTTCTCAACTTATGTCTGCGATTAGCTATTACAGATGAGATCTGGGTAGCTTTCGCTAGGCATCATGGGATAAAGGGGTAGCCTTGAGCCAGTAAACAGCTCTCAAGCTATTGAAGATGGCCGAGTTGGAGCAGAGGATCAGCTCCAATCCAAAACAGCAAGAAGGAAGGCGAGATGAAGACAGCTAACATGGAACATTATGGTTGGTACATAACTTCTTTTTCCTTGTTTGAGGTCCAGCTTCCGTTCCTTACCGTGTTCTGCCTTTATTAACTACTGTAAGATGTTGTCCCTTTATATCGAGGGGTAGCAAACTCAGTCTTTTAGATTGGTGGGGCATTATGGGTAAAGGGAGGAGCCCAAGAGTTTTGGATCTGAGGACCTGGTAGAAGCAGGTGAGTCAGATCCGTGTCTTGGATCAGAACCCATCAGTTGAGGAAGAATGAAAAAGTACAACATAGGTGGAACGTTGTTGTGAGTGCATAACTTTTTTTTTTTTTTTTCAATCATCCATTTTTAAAAAAGTTACTTATAGTTACCATCCATATTTTCAAAATAAATGTCTGGTTAAGACTAGATAGTCTGAATAGCATATCTTTCCTCTAGTGATGACCTTTACTTAGCAAATGCACAATTTTATATTGATTATTCACATATTCTTACTCCAGCAGCAGATGAAATATATAAAATAGAAAAATAAATTTCAATCAGTTTAATGTTGAATGATATTTTACAGTTTTTAATAAGTAATCCATGTGCAAGTAGCACTAATAATACCAAGATAGATTAAAATTAGAGTAGAATAAGCTCCATGATTCTGACTGTGGCTACAGTTGAATTATTCGTTTTTATTTTAACTGAAGGGAGAAAGAATGTGGCTTTTCATTGGTTCAGGGTTTTGATTCAGTCATTTTTCTCCGAAGCCCTCCCAGGATTTATTTTAAGGCAGTTAAACTCTATTGCAGTCTGCAGGTCACTTAACTCTGCTAATTTAATGATTAATGCAGCTAACTTGCTCATTACAAATGGTTTGGAGCATTGTTACAGTGACAGCACGTAGAAGCGAGTATAAGCAGATTACAGACACTGAAGTAAACCTTTCAAATTCATCAGAAGAAAAAAAAAACACTGCTGTCACTACAGGTAGTCTGCCAAATTACTTTGATTTCCATCAGTTGTCTAAATAAAATTGTGTTTGAAAGGGGTTCATTCTGAGACATCAGGGACATAAGAACAGCAGTTAACTTTAGAAACTAAATAAATAAAAAATATATGCTCGAAGTTGGATAACTTTTATGCTTAAAGTTATGTAACTTTTATGCTTGGTTAGGTAACTTTTTTCATGAATGTATCTGTACAATGTGGGTACTGAATAGGTTGAGTTTGGACATACCCTAGTGACATATCATTGCACCCATTCTACATAAAACAGGATGTAAACTTATGAAAACAGTGGTTTGAGAAAATGAGGAAAACATTAATATGCAAAAGGACAAACGTGTCAGTATGATGAGAACAATATACAGAGATGGATGGAAGGCTCTGTCTTGCCCCCTCTGCAGTCTAGCCATGATAGCCTGGAAAACTGCAGCTCGCCACAGTCTTTCCATCCAGGTTACTTGTAACCTGTCAGAGCAGAACACTGTGAAAAACACATTCAGCAGATCCAGGGCAAGACTCACATGAATGGGTGCTACACCCAGAGGATCTTTCAGAATATTGGCCGAATGTGGGGGACTCCCCAGATATATGTCTTGTATCTCTGATCAACAGACAGCCAATCAAATTGTGTTCCAGGGCACCTTGCAAAAAAGGCTGCTGAAGACAGATTCCTTTTACTTACCAGTCAGAAATATTCCTTTAAGATGTGTTTATATTAAAAAAAAAAAAAAACTCCCAACATTCATACTGGTGACACTGTTTTGGTCCAGACAGAATTGTTTCTCCCTTATTAGGAAAATGGCCAATGACTGTTATCTCAAATTTCCCCACAGTGGATCTACTCACACAGGTCCAAGGGATCACTGATCCTCAGTAACTTATAATGTTCATCGTGTTACCGTGCTGCAGTCATCACACTTGGGTTATCCTGTCGTCAGGCGGTCCCACAGTCGGCCGGAATTCCAATGTCTTGGTCCGGTGTCGGTTGCTGTCGCCTCATCCTTGACGTCAGTGCGCCAGGGGTATATATAATGCAACCAACGCCATTTTCTTCAGTCTTTCTTGCCGCGCAGTGCCCGAAGCAGAAGCAGTTCGCAAGTGCCGGTCGGCTGACTCCTGAGATTTTCGAATTCGAATTTCAGACCGAAGTCTTCTGTAAAGCGAAGTACCCCATTGGGGAAACTTTTCTTGCCTCACACCGATGTCAGAAAAAGTAAAAAATTGTATTTCTTGTGGGAAGTGAATACCTCATAAGGATTTTCATTCTTATTGCATACCTTGCCTAGGCCCAGACCACAACGTCACTTCTTGTTGGTTTTGTGCTACGTTTAATAAGCGTACTATTAAAAGACTATTTGATTTTGCACGCCACTATTTTGGTAGAAAATTTAACTACACCATGCCGTCGGAGCAACCGACTACTGGCGTGCACAAAAAACGCAGGGATAAGGACAGACAGCCCAGGCCTAAGCCAGATTCTGAGGCCTCTGCTGATCCGGTCTCCGGTTCTCAGTGAGGCTCCGACGCAGCCCCTGACTACCGCAGATCTGGAACCCGAGACCGCTACGGAAATTTTGACAGAATGTACCAGGCGACGCAGCCTTTTACTTTAGGTCCTACCGACGACTTTGCTTCTAAAGACGGTGCTACAGAAACGCCATCTGTTTCTGAAGGCGTTTTCAGACAGACGACTCTCACCATTAAAACATTTTCTAAGTCGAAGACTCCTCCTAAATCTAAAAGGACTGCACTTCTGTCTCCTGTTCAAGGCCCTATGCCTAAGAAACAGATGCTCAAAATGGCTGAAAATTTGATTTCTGTAATCAGGGGTTCACAGCCCCCTCCTGACAAAAGGCCTAGACAAGAGGAAGATTCTGCTTCCTCTGAGCAAATGTCCATTTCTTCAGACTCCTCTGAGGACCAAGACTATTCCTTCTCTCCTTATGAACATTCTGATGCTGAGGACTCTATTCCCTCAGCTTCTCCTCCTGAAGACTACTCCTTTGGGGAAACTTTACACACTATGAGGGAACATTTTCACTGGGAAGGTTAGGACTACTCTGATTCAAAGAAAAGGCTCAGAGAGTTTCTTTTACTCCCCCAACACAGACCACTTGCCATCCCACCAGTTTTGGACATTGTGGATGATGTCTATTTAGAATCCATTTTCAACCCAGACTCTCTACCTCCTGCTCCAGCTAAGCCCGACATACTACAGAGTGCCTGATTCCCACAAATTTCTTTACAAAAGCCCAGTAGCTGACCCAGAGACTATCTCCCAGGGTCCCAAGGGGGCTAAGGCTTCTATGGCTAAAAACCCAGTACCTTCTGAGAGGGATTCCAGAGCACTAGACAGGTGGGGGGAAAAGGTTTACACCTCAGCCACACTAGCTATGAGGGCACTGAATTGTCAATTTCATATGCTTAAGTATCAGCAATTTCTAATCTCTCAGTTAAAGCAAAGAATAACCTCCCTCCCCCAACAATCTGAATTGAAAGAAGTACAGGATCTGTTGCACGCCACTGAGCAGGTGGGCAAACATACCTTACAATGTGGGTTTGATTCTTTGGAGGCCTCCTGCAGAGCAGCTGTCACTGAGTCTGTTATACGTAGGCATGCTTAGTTAAAGGAACAAACTCTTCCTGATCATGTTAAAGCAAAACGGCTAGATGCTCTATTACAGCAGGATGTTCTTTTTGGAGTTAAAGCAGAAGAAGTTTTAAAGAAAATGGAAGATAAGGCAAAATCTATGCAGACAGTCAAAGATTTCCTACAAGTACAACCCCCTCGCTTCAGCAGAAACTGGCCAACAAAAAATTGGTCCTTTCCAACCACTGACAGACCGCAGAGGGGTAAATACAGGCGCCCAAGGGGCAGAGGACAACCACAAGCCCAGTATAAACCTAGCCAATGGGGCACTACAACACAGAAGGGAAGAGAAGACAGGTCTCAATCCACCAGAAGGCAAACTCAATGACTTGCACCTCATCTGGCCAAGCAATACTCTCTTGGCAGCCCCCTTGGGGGGAAAACTCGTACTTTTTGCAGACAACTGGCACATTGTCACACAGGACAAATGGGTCCTAGACATAATTTTACGAGGATACAGATTCCACTTTCACACCTTGCCAATGAAAAGAGGAATGCCAAACCTGCCACAAAATCAATGGGCAGAGGCACACAAGCAAATTACAGCTCTCATGGACATTAGAGCCATTCAACTGGTACCTACTAGAGAGCAAGGCCAAGCATTTTACTCAAGACTCTTTCTAGTGCCCAGAAAGGACAATGCTTGGAGACCAATTCTGGACCTTTCAATTCTAAACACTTACTTACAAGTACCGAAATTCAAGATGCTAACACTACAGCAGCTACTTCCCATGTTTTTCAAGGAAGCATGGCTAGTAACGTTGGACCTCAAGGAGGCATACCTGCATGTCCCTATCAGACAAAGTTGCAGAAGATACGTCCGTTTCATTGCAGGTTCAACCCATTACCAATTCTCTGCACTGCCCTTTGGCTTATCTACTGCGCCCAGAGTTTTCACAAAATGCCTGGCACCAGTAATTGCATACTGCAGACAAAGAAGAATTCAAATATGCCTCATCCAAGCAGAAAGCAAAGACATTATCTTACATCATCTGGCCTTTGTGAAGCATCTACTAAACTGTCTGGGGTACACAGTAAACGAAAAGAAGTCAAAACTTGTACCCTCACAAAAAATGACATTCCTGGGTGCCAGCTTGAATACAATGGCCCAGAATGCTTATCTTACGCCAGACAAAACTAAGGCTTTCAGAAAAACTGACCAGCTCTTTGTATCCTATGCTACAGCTTCTCAAGGGAAGGCTATATCTAAGCAAACCATTTCTAAATGGATAGGACATTGCATACGTTTCTGCTATACCCATCATGGGAAACCAGTTCCTGCTACCATTAGATCCTACTCTACCAGGGCAACAGCTACCTCTACAGCCTTTCTCAGGGGGGTTCCAACCAAGGAAATTTTAGAAGCTGCAACTTGGAGTTCTGTACACACCTTTACCAAACACTGTCACTTACCTCTTTACTCTAAGTCCAGGGCGGGCTTTGCCACTGCAGTTCGGCAGGGCCTTATTGCCTCCACTAACCCTCTATAATACCTCCCCCCTACCTTAGCTTTGGGATTCAACCCAAGTGTGATGACTGCAGCAGGGTAACACGATGAACATAGTACAGTTTTGTACCTACCATAAATGTAGATGTTAGAGTGTTCACCCTGCTGCAGTCCAGGTTACCCTCCCTCCATCCCCTCTGATCTACTGGCTAAATCTCTGCTATGCCTTACTGATGTATTTGCTTATAGCTGAAGGGATTTTGTGTTTGTGCAGTGTTCTCTCCATTTGGTACTAATTCTGACCACCTTTTTGGGGGCACCTGACATCTGGGGCAAGAAAAACTGAAGAAAATGGCGTCGGTTGCATTATATATGCCTCTGGCGCACTGACGTCAGGGATGAGGTGACAGCAACCGACGCCGGACCAAGACTTTGGAATTCCGGCCGACTGCGGGGACCGCCTGACTACAGGATAACCCAAGTGTGATGACTGCAGCAGGGTGAACACTCGAACATCTACATTTATGGTAGGTACAAAACTGTACTTTTCTGTGAGTATGCCACAAGTTTTAAGAGGCCAGAAAACCTGTCACTAGAAAATGCGTAGTAGCGAAATCTAAGAGCTTTTCTTATTGGTGCTGTAAGAGCTGGGACCCATCTACTGCAGAATTATCTCTTTTTTGTGCTAATAACTCAAATCAGGCCTCTCTTACTCATTAAGATTCATCCTCATGCCATTTTGCTTGTCTGTCTTTAGAACTTGCTTTCTTCCTTGATCCAGGTAATTTTTTTTAAAGGGACATTGCATACCATCTATGTCGAAAGCAGGTGGTGGCTTTTTGGGATCTCATTTTGTTATGGAAAAAGACCCTCTTCCACCTTTGAAACAGGCTTATCAGGCTGACTTCCAAGTTCTTGACAGGAAGAAAAGTTGTTGACATGGAAAACTTTTTTCTGACTGCTCTGACTTTGTGAGTATCTGAGTTGCACACTGTGATGGTGACTCAACATTTTCTCATTTTTCATAGGGAAATGGTAACCTCAAGAACTTTCCTTCATGTATAAGGTGGTCTTTGAATTTACTTTAAATCAGTCTATCCATCTTCCTATGTTCTTTGTTGAGCCAAAAACAGTGGATAAGAGACTCTTACATAGTCCTGGATCTCCACAGACCACTTGGATGCTACATTGATGGAACAAAGGGCTAGAGCATCTGATCAGCTCTTTATTTCTTTTAATGGGAAAATAAAAACAGGATAACCATTCTATTTATTGAATTCCATCCATTTTTGTTATTTTTCTTCTATGGAAAGTCCCTCCCTCTCAAGGTCAAATCTCGTACTCCTAGACATCTGGTTACTTCTAGGGCATGTTGGAAAGGGGCAGAATCAAGAATTCTTCTAGAAGCAACTACTTGATCTGTGTACATCTTAACTAAAGTTGCACATTTTTTCTACCTCCCCCATTTACAGTCTTACAAGACTGACTCATTCTTCAGGCCAGAGCAGGATTTGCTAGGTCTGTTCTGCAGGGGTTACTGATCTCTGACCTTTCCTCCTCCTACTTGGCTGTCTAGGCTTTAACAATTGTCCCATATAGTTTTATGCTACTGTATTAGTGATCTAATAATAATAGTAGTACAGTTAAGTAAACTTAGTGTAATAGTAGATGTTTGAATAGATCACCCCCTCATATCTTTCACTTACATAATTTTATGCTTAATGGATCAGTTTCCTTCTCTTTGCCATGGTGGGGTTCCCCTTGTCTCTGTCCCTCTTTTCTGCTAGCATGTAAATATCCAAATGTGGATCTTGGTCCTGCTCATTACATATTACAGCTTCCTTTGTAATGAGTGGCAAGAACACTGTTGATTTTTGCTGCCAGTACAGCTGCTTTTATACTTGCATATTCTTGTGCTTCCCGAGACATATGGTGTATGTGCAAAGTGCTCAGAAGCTTTTGTAGACTGGCCTGACATTCAACCCTTGACAGGATACATCCCATATAACATTATGCCACCACAGCAATGATCTTTTCAGACATTTACTGTTACGGCAAATTTACTTGTATAGCTGTAATTTTCTATGGGGGCTCAGTCTAGATCATTCTATGTATCAAAAGTTTGTCACAGAGGTAAAGCCTCAAGTTTAACAACAAAATGAGTAACACTCTGAAAGACTTGTGTGATTTAGGTAGTCCCAGTGATCTGGAATTGTTTACCAACTTTTCTTTGCGCTCTTTTACATGTATTGTAAATAAAGTGTTAGTAGCTTATCATAAACCTCTTAATTTTTGCTGTGTTTTCATTGTTTACTAGATTTCATTGAAAAAAGGTTTATTAAGCAGAGCAAGATTGCAGAAAATAGAGTAAGGAAGTTTCTTGCTTATCCCCAAGTTTGTATGATCTGAGTTAAAATATTCAGAGCAGTGTTGTGATGGTTGCTAGAGGACTTACCCCAGCGTAAATTGCGGTATTGACTTTTTTTTCCCCAATGGAAGCTACTGTTGAGTGTATTATTAGTTACAGGTCTTTAGGTAAATGAGTAGGACTAAAGAAATTCAGTCATAAGCTAAAGGAATCCGAGTTTCTTAATCATCTTTGCTAAAGGGCACATTTAATATTTAACATACAACATGTGACTGTAACCTGGGGTCAAGTAGATTGGGACCTTTTGATATTTTAATTTATGCCCAGTTGCATACATTTTGGACTGTATGAGAAGATGCCCTTTCAAGGAACTGGAATCCCAAACCATTGAGTCAATTTCCTTCAATCCCCCTGATCTGAAAGGTTAATTTTAAAGCAAGAGAAGAAAAGGACCCTAGGTGTCCGTTTTTAAAATAGCCTTTTAATCCAGGCAGCATTGGTTCTGTGCTCTTATAAAATTACTAGTGCATTTCTTTTGTGTTCTTGTGCTAGTACTTCAGATGTTCTTTGTGTTTCACTGTTGCATTCATCACATTTGGGTTATCTGCTTGCAGTAGCCCTCAGTCGGCCTGATTAACAAAGTCTTGGGTCCTGTGTCGGTTGCTGTCTCTTCTTCCATGATGTCAGGTAGTCAGGAGTATGAAACATACAGCCGACGCCATTACGTCAGTCTTTCTAGCCGTGCAGTGCCCGAAGCAGAAACAGTTCACAAGTGCCGGTCGGCCGACTCCTGAAATTTTCGTTTTCGAGTTTCAGAACCAAAGTCTTAAACTAAAAGCTAAGTACCCCGTTGAGGAAACTTTCTCTTGCTCTAAACCGATGTCAGTAAAAGTAAATAATTGCATTTCTTGTGGAAAGCAAATACCTCATAAAGATTTTCATTCGTACTGTATTCCTTGCCTAGGCCCTGACCACGACGTACCTCGCTGTCGTTTTTGTGCCTTATTTAAACAACAAACTATCCGTCAGTAAATTTTCGCTTATAAATATTTTGGTGCTCAGTTCAATTATCCAGATTTGTCTTCGGTAAGCCATCTATCTATCGACATTCCGAAAAAAACGCATAGATAAAGACAGAGACTGGCCGCCTAGGTCCAAAGCTGCCGGCTACGCTTCTCCTAAGCCAGTCGCCAGTTCGCTGGTACTCAGTGAGGCGCTTTCACAGCCCCTGATACCCGCTACTTCAGATTCGCAGACCTCTTCTGAGACCCGTTTGGAGTCCGGTGTGCTGCGAGATGCTTCAACTGTGCATCATGCGGATGTCTCTACCTTGGATGGGTCTGGTGCCACTGTGCAGGCACCGGCTTCTGAGGATGTATTCAAGCCTACTGACTTGCATATTAAACCGACACCATCTTCTTCTTCAAGGCCTAAAACTCAAACCATGCCTAGAAAACTGACACCCAGACTGCATGGTCAGGCCTCTATGCCTAAAAAACAAATAAGAATGGCTGAAGACCTTATTACTTTAATCAGGGGAAGCCAACCTTTCCCCTCTAAGAGACCTAGGACTGAGTTTGCTCATGATACTTCTGACCAGGATTCTGAAATTTCTGTTTCCTCTGATGACCGTGATTTACCCTTATCTACCTATGAGGATTCTGAAACTGAGGACTCTATTCCCTCTGCTTCCCCCATCCCCCATCCCCCAGAGGATTTCTCTTTTGGTGAAACACTGCATACTCTTAGGGAGCATTTTCATTGGGAAAGTCAGGATTTTTCTGATTCTAAAAAGAGGCTTAGGGATTTCTTACTCCTGCCCCAACACACGCCTTTAGCTATCCCTCCTATACTAGACATTGTTGATGATGCCTTTTTGGAATCTAGCATGGCCCCTGACTCTCTCTCTCCTGCTCCCAGAAAACCTGATGGATATTACAGGGTTCCTGACTCTCTCTCAAGTTTCTTTTAAAAAATCCTACTGTAGATCCTGAGACCATTTCACAGGGACCCAAGGGCATTAAAGCTACTACTGCCAAAAATCCTACCCCTTCTGATAGAGACTCCAGGGCGATGGATAGATGGGGTAAGAAGGTATACACTTCTGCAACCTTGACCATTAGGCGTTAAACTGCCAGTTTCATATGTTAAAGTATCAGCAACATATTATTGGATTGCTTAAACAGAAAATTATGTTGATTCCTGATTGTGCTGAAAATAAGGATCTACAGGATTTAATGCATTCTGCTGAACAAGTTGGAAAACATTTTGCAATGTGGTTTGGATTCACGAGAGGCATCTTGCAGGGCTGCTGTCACTGGGTCTGTACTTAGAAGGCATGCTTGGCTTAAGGAACAATCCTTGCCAGATCATGTTAAAGCTAGATTACTGGATGCTCCCTTAAATCAGGATAACCCGTTTGGCAACAAGGCAGAAGTAGTTCTTAAAAAGATGGATGAAAAAGCTAAATCTATGCAAACTGTTAAAGATTTCTTAAAAGTACAACCTCCAAGATTTAGTAGGCATTGGCCCTCTAAGAATTGGTCCTTTCCTGTCTCTTCCAAGCCTTCTCAGTCCAAACCCAGATCCTGCAGAACACCCAAGCTTCAGTCCCAGGGTACGCACAGGACTAAACAGGGGGCACTTCCAAATCTGGAAGTAGAAAAACTCCCCCCTATGGTAAACTGTCCCAATGACTTAACATTAAAACTTCCAAGCACTTCTCAACTGACTGCCCCTTTTTGTGGGGGGGGGGGATTGCTCTACATGCAAAAAACTGGGAACTCATTACCCAGTACAAATGGGTTTTAAATATAGTTTCCCAAAGATACAGATTTCACTTCCACACGTTACCAACCCCAAACGGTTGGCCATATCTACCCCCAAGTCAGTGGGCAGAGTCTCAAAAGCAAGTACTCTCTCTCTTGAGCATAAAGGCTATTCAAACTGTACCAGACGAGGAAAAGGGACAAGGTTTCTACTCAAGACTTTTCCTGGTATCCAGAAAAGACAATTCATGGCGTCCTATCCTGGACCTGTCTACTTTAAACACCTTTTTGGTGATTCCAGAATTCAAGATGCTAACTCCTCACCAGTTGCTTCCTATGCTAGGCAAAGATGCCTGGTTGGCAACACTTGATTTAAAGGAAGCATACCTGCACATCCCAATCAGGGAATCTTGCAGAAGATCCCTACGCTTCAAAGCAGGCTACATGCGCTATCAGTTCTCTGCACTGCCTTTTGGCTTATCTACTGCGCCCAGGGTATTCACAAAGTGCCTAGCTCCAGTCATTGCATTTTGCAGGCAAAGAAATATTCAAATATACCCATACCTGGATGATTGTCTAATTCAGGCAGAAAGCCAGGATATACTTTTGAATCATCTGGCTTTTATACAAAGGGTGCTAACTTGCCTGGGGTATACCATAAATCTTGCATTCTTCTAATTCCATATGCAAGACTGCATATGAGGAAACGACAATGGTATCTGAAAAGCCTATGTTGTCAACATTTTCAAGATCTAGAAGCAATGATTTCTATCATACATTGCCTACGGTTAGAGTTCTTTTGGTGGGCAGAGGCCTTCCAGCAAAACAAGGGACAGCCATTCACTCTACCCCCTGCCGCCCAAACCCTAACAACAGACGCATCAGACTATGCATGGGGTGGGCTCACCTGGCAGGGAAGTGCATTCAGGGCAAATGGAACCCACGTCAAATGCACCTGCATATCAATTAAAAAGAAATGTTGGCTGTACAGAATGCTCTGACAGCCTTCAAGGACCACATTCTTCCAGGTCAATTAATGGTAAAGACGGACAACACCACTGTTATGTGGTACATAAACAAGCAGGGGGGTACCCATTCTTTCCCCCTTTGCAGACTAGCCATGGCACTGTGGAACACAGCCTCGAGCTACCAAGTGCATCTACAAGCTCGATTCCTGCCAGGAAAACTAAGTATATTGGGAGATGGACTAAGCAGAAACCTCATGGATCCACACGAGTGGAAACTGGAACCAAAGACTTTCAGCATGTTGACAAACACATGGAGGAGCCCCAGATATAGACCTGTTTGCCTCTCCCCAGAACTACCAATTAGACAAATTTTGCACAAGGACTCCCCACAAACAAGCTTGTAAAGTGGATGCTCTGTCCTTCAGCTGGTAAAACCTATCAGTTTATGCCTTTCCTCTCCAAAGTACTACTAAAGATCAAACAGGACAAACCAAGGACGATATTGATTGCATCAGACTGGCCACGGCAACACTGGTACCCCCTCTAGCTCAGTGTGTCACTGTTGACCCCATGGCACCTGCCTCAGACCCCTCCCCTATTGTCCCAGCAGGAGAACCAGATTCTGCACCCTCAGCTTCAAACCCTGAATTTAGCAGCCTGGCTAATTACCTAATCTCTCCATTACCTTCCCTCAGTAAACCAGTGATGGGTATCACTTTAGAGGCAAGGAGGCCTAGTACTAGAAAGTCATATGCTGAAAAATGGAAAAGTTTCTGTGCTTGGAACCAATCTCAAGGGATGAGCACAGCAGCGTCCAACTTACCTCAGATTCTACAATACTTAACTGAGATGCTTCACAAGGGCCTTTCTTTTTCCTCCATCAAAATTCACGCCTCAGCCATTTCAGCTCATAACACAGAACCTCCCCTCTTCTCTCATCCATTGCTCAAGCAGTTCCTCAGAGGGGCCAAAAATTTAAGACCACCAGGAGGGTCCCAACTCCTACCTGGGACCTTAACTTTGTATTAGAGAAACTCACTCTTCCTCCTTTCGAGCCAGCTGATATTGCAGATTTAAAATTCCTTTATTGTAAAACAGCCTTCCTTTTAGCATTCACTTCAGCAAGAAGGGTATCTGAATTACAGGCCTTTATGGCAGTGGAGCCTTTCATCATCTTTCATGCGGACAGGGTGTCCCGTAGATTCAATCCCTCTTTCATGCTCAAGGTGGTATCCTCTTAATCAGTCTATTCATTTGCCAATGTTCTTTCCTAATCCACAGAACAAAGGGGGAATGAATACTTTACTCCTTAGATGTGCACAGACAACTTGGATTTTACTTGGATAGGACTAAACCTCAAAGGAAATCTGGACAGCTGCTGGTGGCATTTGCTGCAGGGGCAGAGGGGAAGGATATTTCAAAGCAAACCATTTCTAAATGGATAGGACATTGCATTCATTTATGCTGTAAGCACCATGAAAAACCTATCCCACAGGGGATTAGACCCCATTCAACCAGGACTGCATCTACCTCTACAGCCTTTCTCAGAGGTGTCCCTACCAGAGTTCTGTACATACTTGCACCAAGCATTACCATTTGCCAGTCTTCTCAAAATCCAGAGCTGGCTTTGTCACTGCAGTCTTGCAGGGCCTTATAGCTGGTCCTAATGCTGTCTAAATTCCTCCTCCCATCCTTAGGTTTGGGAATCTACCAAAAAGTGATGACTGCAACAGTGAAACTGGAAGTACATAGTACAGTTGTGTACACTTACCATAAATGTAGATGTTCGAGTGTATTCACTGTTGCAGTCATGGTCACCCTCCCTCCAGCCCCCTGACCTTTTTTTAGCTGTACCTCTACTCTCCTTTACTATACTCAAAAGCTTTTTGGTGTATTTGTTTTTTTTTTTTTGGAGGTATTTCCTTGTGTGTGTGTGTGTTTGTGTATATATATATATATATATATATATATATATATATATATATATATATATATATATATATATATATATATATATATATACATTTATATATAAAATTGCTCCCCATTAAGGGGGCACCTGACATCTGGGGCAAGAAAAACTGATGTAATGCCGTCGGCTGCATGTTTTATACCCCTAACTACGTAACGTCACGGAAGAAGAGACCGCAACTGACGCGGGACCCAAGACTTTGTTAATCAGGCGGACTGAGGGCTACTACAAGCAGATAACCCAAATGTAATGACTGCAACAGTGAATACACTCGAACATCTACACTTATGGTAAGTGTACACAACTGTACTTTCAGCACCATGGCAAGACTTTGCTGTCTGTCATTTCATTTAACTTCACAGATGAGAGCTAAAATTTTGAGCACAAGTATAAATTTTTCCCCTCTCTGTTTTTTTAGGTATTTCATGAGGCAATGAAACCTAATGTTGAAGTCTGCCAAAAATGGAAAAAAAATTCCCGTTGGTTGGTGCACTTAACTTAGTTTCTCTGCCAGTTAAAATTAGCATGTAGCTAACTTTGTTTGATTTTTGATGGTGTTGTCTGTGCAGTTGTCAAAGGTTGTTGCACTTTTATCCGCTTGTTTTCCTTAGGTATCTAAGTTTAGCTTCTTGCCCTGTGGTGAAGATGCATCTCAGGAGTCAACGTCTTTTAGTTATTTGAAACATTTAATGCCCGTTTGAGATCTTAATTTTTTTTAGAATCTTTAGCACTTCTCCTTTAAACACTTTTTTTCTAAGTACCTTTGAAGTTTACTTTTCAGATGATGTAATTTCATATAGAAGTGTTTTGGAAATGCAGGGCATTCAACAAACACAATGCCTTACTGGCATACAAGTAGTAGTGCCCTGGTAACCCTGTCTGTGGCATTCTACCAAAGCTCAGACCACCTCCACCCCCTGCCTTGGCTGTTGGTGTGATGTGAACCAGTCACCTGAGAATACAGGGGACTACCATTCAGACCCACCGACTGAACCCTTAGTTTTCTAGTGCCAGAGCAAGAGAAGGATTTCAAAGAAGACTTCTTTCTGTGCATTTTCAGCTGCTGTGTTCAAGTGAGAAGCCCTTTGGGGTTTTATTTCTACCATTTCCTTTTTTCTGTTATTGCATGAATATTGTATTCTGCTGCTTTGACTGTTTTTTTCTGATTAGAAATTTCATGTATACCTCTATTTTACTTTGATTAGCACAGTAAGGCACATGCTGTTGATTAAAAACTACATTTGGAAGTTTTGACATGAAAACGTGCTGATATTACATTTTTTGGATTGAGTATGATTATTTGAAGCGAATAAGTAGGATTACAGCATTTTAAATGATTTTTTTGTTTAAATCAGTATTTTGGCATCATTTTGTTTAACATTTCTGACTAGAATTTTTCATCAGTTTATAATTTGTTTTTTGTTCGATACTGTTGTAGACTGTATCCATTAATTTAGTTTCAAAATTAGCGTTTTTTTTTTGTTTCCTAATACAAATTAGGAGACTTTTGGGCATGTATTTTGTGCTTGGAACTGTTAGTGAAACTGTTTTCTTCAATTTAGTCGTTAGAATAGCAACCCTTACAGAAATATACTTCTAATTGCTTTTGATGCCATTTTGTAAACATTTCTGACAGAAATTGTTAATCAGTTTATGATTTACGTCTTGTCTAATACTGTTTTAGGCTGTTTTTAAACATTTGGTACTGAAACTAGCCTTTATTAAAATTCAAGAAATTTTGTGACATGTATTTTTTGCTTTAAACTGTTACTGAAAATACTGTCATTTTCATAGTGCAGTGTTCAGAATAGTATCCCTACAAAATAGACTTTAGATTGCTGTTTAGAGGGAGAATAGTGGGACTTGTCCATCCTTTTACTGGGTTGACCATGCAGCCAGTATTTGGAATTGAGATGGATAGTTTTTGTCTCTTGACTTGATGGATTCGGATACCGTGCCCCCCACCACCACCACCACCTAACCCTTGTGCACCTACAAAACATAGAAATAAGAAATATGCCTTGGCTTACAGCTTGCGACTCTGCAGTAGCCTTAAGCAGGTTGTTGGACCAGTTGCCTTCTTTTGCCTCCAGGTCCTCTGGTGTGGTGTTCGTACCACAGCTGTGTGACACAAGGGTCGTACATGTTCTCTGAAGCTGTATCAGTGCCTGGTTCAAGTATAGGAAAACAAAACTGTGTAGCTGCCACCATATTATGTGAGAGCAGCTGTCCTTCTTAATCTATCTAAAGTGCCTCTCAGGGGGGTTTTCAAAGCCAATTATGTTCCTTGATCCACCCCTCCCACAGGTTTATTTCTGCCTGTGCTCACTCATCTCTTCTCTTCTGAACCAGCATAGAGGTACATCCAGGTCTCTCTTTTGAGGATAACTCTGATGTTTACACTTAGCATATTTATTTCCTTATTCATTCCATAGTACTTTTTGAATCTGAAGAGGAAGAAGCCATGGCTTCTGATTATTCAGTGGAAAAACTGCCTTTTAGAGAGAGGGGTTTAAAAATGATGCAACATTTCCATTTGGGAAAGAAAATGGGTTTCAGACTTAGAAAAAAAAGGTATGACCTTTTGTACATGAAAGAATTTAAACCTTCTACTATTCCTTCTGTTCTGGAGGCCTTACAGGATATCGTTATTACTACTGTTGTTAACCCAGAATCCCTGCCCCCTCCCTAAGAAGCCCAACATATTTATATGGTCCCTGCCCCCTCCCTAAGAAGCCCAACATATTTATATGGTCCCTGACATCTCATAAGCTTTTGTACAAAAATCCATCACCTGACCCTGCTGTGTTTTTCCATAACATCTGCTAAACCTACCAAGCTGTTTCCTTTTTCCAGCACTCTGCCAAATTATTAAGACAATAGAGATATAGATGAATATGGCAAAAGATAAGCACATCACCCACTCTGTTGGAGTGTTGAATAAGCTTCTTTCTGACATGCCAGAATCGGAGAAGAAAAACATTTGCTCTTTCACTTCTAAATTTTGGCTTTCAAGTAGATATGACCCCCATTAAATGCAGTTAGGATACAGCAAATCCTTCTAGAGCAGCTGCTACGGTTTTTGTAGTAAGATGATTTTCTTAGCTAAGGCTTCAGTCCTTTCCAGAGGGCATCAAGTCCATCTGCTAGATTCTGTTCTGGACAAGGAACATCTTTTTGACCTGCTGCATTCGTCCTTTTCAGAAATTTGTGAGAAAAGTAAGATTATGCAAGATTTCAAGCAAAAAGCTTTATTTCTCCTGTATTGAAGTTAGAAAAACTGTCCTGCAAAGGCTGGGCTCTCTCTACGCAAAGTTCAAAAACCTCCTCAAAAAGGGCAATGTTCTTAAAAAGAAATGTCAAGACAAATCTCAGCAGGACTTTTAAGGGATCTAAACCTTCATTTCCTGATAAGCCAGTCTCCTTATGAGTATCCTCCTCTGCCTCTCTTATACCCCACCTCAGCCTTACCTCTGTCCATCTCTCCAATAAGCTATCCCTTCGTCTTCCTACTTGGGAATACATAACATCGGACAAATGGGTTCCTTCCATCATTCATAAAGGTTACAGGATGTTTTGGCTTTTTCCTCCAGTTAAGGAATTCCTTTGCTCCCGCCAAACCATGTCACTCCTCTTCTTCCTCCTCTTCTTCAGGATTTGTTGTTTCAGGAAACAATAGAGTTGTCTCCCTCTCAATGCAGGAAAAAGAATTGTATTCCAGACTTTTTCCATTTCCCAGAAAGGAGGGTAGCTGAAGACGTATTCAAAATTTGTCATTTCTCAACGCATATCTAAAGATGCCAAGTTTCAGATTGTTGACCCTACAATCTTTGTTTCCAGTTATCTTTCCTAAGGCTTTTCTTGTGACATAGGATAGAAAGGGACATATACCTGCACATTCCCATTCACTTAGACTGCAGAAAATGTTTGAGATTTTGTGCCTTATTATTTAATTTTCAGTTATAGGTTCATAGGTAAGTACTAGGCTTTTTGCCCTTCTGGGCCATTTTATGCTTTGCCAGTTTACCTTTTTGTGCTCGGAGTAACCTATCCCATTTGGTTTTATATTGGCCTTACTCATCCCATGGTCAATGATTATATTTTACCTCTAATGAGAGTAACTGAGATCATACCATAGATAATTTGAGAGAATCCGTGTATGGGGTAGCATTTAGGAGCTGCATCTGTCAATTAGTAATACTGGGGCAGTCCTGGGGCAAAATTTCTGTTTCCTATCCATAGATATAAGTTGTTCTAGAAATGGACTGTGATGAACTTTTGTTTTATATGGACGGGAAGTCTGCTCCATAGCATCTGTATCTTCTGTGAAATATACCTGTCCCTCCAAACCATTTATTGATGATGCAGAAGAGGTTTAGATCCCTAGACTAAGTATTTCTGATGCCATTTGACTTGCTGATGTGCAGTAAATCCATCAGTAATGGGTTATAGGATGCCTTGCATGCCAGACGCAGGTCACCTCTTAGTATGTAGGATACAGAGTATAGTGATGTGCATTTTTGCTTTGTCCTTGGGTTTTTCCAGTGCTCCATTAGTAAACATAAAGTGCCTTGCTGCTGTCACTGCCTTTTGCAGGCTTCAGAGGATCCACATTTTCCCTTATCTGAATGATCTTCTAATTCAGGCTCCTTCTAGAGGATTTTCACTTCACAGTAGATCTTAGACCATATGGGATTTACCTTGAACTTAGTCACTTATAACTCCATCCCAAGACTGTGGTGGTCATTGTTTGCAGAGTTGCTTCTGTGTCAGTGACCACTTGCCTTCCTTCAGGCAACATTCTGCTTTTGATAAATTACCTAAATTTCTTTTATTCTTGGATTTGACTTTAACAAGAAAGATTTTGAGAGCCCCAGGGGCACATGGCATCAGCATTTCCAAGGATGCATAGTGCATATGAAGAAGATTCAGTGGTATCTCGAGTCAGTTTGGACTCAAAACTGCCACCCCTGAATTTTCCAGTTGCTCACTTTCCCTTCATCAGGAGAGAAATTATATGGTGGATCATCCAGCTTTCACACAGTCTAGGATTGCCCTTTCTGGTTCTTTCACTTTGCCAAGTGCTTTAGATATATGTCTATGACCTGGCATGGGAGAAATGTTCTAAGAATGTTAAAGTCCAGGGGTATGATTAGAGACAGCAAAGACTACATCTCATACATATGAAGAAATTGAAGGCTGTCATAATGGAACTTCAATCCTTGGACTTTCTTTGGACCCTAGGCCACCTTCAAGTTTGCACAGCACCATGGGAATGTGGTATATAGTCAAACAGGGAGCCACAAAGTTCAAATGCCTCTGCATATTACCCACAATTGCATGAGGCCTTATTATCCGATACAGTCTTTCTCTATAAGCAGCGTATATTCCTTGAAGAGCGAGAGAGACAGTGGCAGACTCTCTCGCTGATCCGAGGAAGACCGTCATGAAGGGGTGTTAAACAGAGAGGTCTTTTTGCACATTGCCCATCAGAGGGGTACTCCTCAGGTAGATCTATTTGCATCCACTCAGAGCAGTCAGCTCAGGCTGCTGTCTTCTGGAGTAACATGCCTAGATACATGGGAGACCAATTTTATGTATTGTAGAAGAAGAATTTCTGTAATGCTTTACCTCCTGAAGTGGTCCTCCAAATCAAGAAGGTCAACTCAAAAATCTTGTTGTTGACCCCCTTTTTCACCCAAAGAGCGTACCCAGGGCAATCATCACATGTTATCCTAGAGAATGGACCTGCTCATGCAGTTGTCTTAACTCATCCTGATCTCCCAACACTTGGCTTAATTAACTATTTGTATGATAGGATTCTGATCCCACTCAAGATACCTTTTTTTTACCTCTGAGGACTTACTACAGGTATCACAGGAGGCTAGAAGACCTGTTACAAGGAAATCTTGTGTTTCCTGATGAAAAAGGTTTTGTATTTGGTGCTAGAAGAAATAACAGCACCTTTATCAGATGGACTACTCTTTTTTTTTTTTTTTTTCTTCTTTCTGTCTTGTGTGAATTGCTCAATTCTGGACTGGCATTTTCTTCTATCAAACCACATTTGTCAACCATCTTTTCCAGTCTGCCCTAAGATCCACCTCTGTCGCTTTCTGCAGAATTTGAGGTCAGTTTTTGAAAGCCATCCTACACATTAGGCCTCCAAGAAGAACTGTTCCTCCTCCTCCTTAGGACCTTAACTATGCCTTAGAAAAACTCACTCTTTTGCCATTTGAGCCTCCTCCTTCCTTTTCTCTTGCATTCTGTTTTTGGTAGACTGTTTTGGTTATAGCTGTCACTTCAGCCAAGAGGGTTCAGAGCTGCAGGCAATTGTGGCCTTATCCTGTTATCTTCCACAAGGACAGGGTAACCCTTAGGGCTAACCCTTCCTTTGTACCAGTGGTGGTCTGTGAGCTGTCTTTGAATCAGTCCATCAACTTTCCCACCTTTTTTCATCTCTTTAAAACAAAGGAGGAGAGACTACTGCACTCTTGATTTTGCTTGACAAAACTAAGAACATCAGAAAATTACAAGAAATTAGGTCTTCCTTTGTCTAAACATTTACAGGTGATTTTTAGTGCTATTCCTTTGTTACTCCTTTAATGGGGAACAGCTCCCTGGTCTAGGTAAAAGCCAGTTCCACCAGTCCTGATGCTAATTCTGAAGGCTTTTTCAAAGCTCTGGATTCTAACTTCATTCTAGAAACAGCTCCTTGGTCTTCTATGCACACCTTCAGCAAATATTATTAGACTGATGTTCTTGGACCCAAACCCAGCTTGTCAACCCCCCCCCCCACTTAGATAGCTTTGGGAATCATTCTATTAGTCAGTAATACTGACTACAGTTGTACAAGTTGTGTAAGAACTTACCGTAACAGTAGGGATCAACTGATTATTGTTCTGGTATTACATCCACTCTCTTTTCCTTTTTTGCTTTCTGTTCTTATTGGCCTAGATGTGCAGGCATTTCCCTCTCTCCTCTCTTTCTGTTGGTATATTATATAAAACTTTTATATTTGTATATAATTTACTACTACTGCTTCAGTATCCATTTCCCTGGTCTGAGGCAAGAAAGTCCTGAGGTAATTCACTCCATATATCCCTTACATATCTCATAGCTCTCTCGAGTTTTGTTCATAAGTTGGGCACACAGCATGAGTGTGGTACCCAGGATTTGTTATGCTGGCAGGACCTACAGCTTTCCTTGGCAGGATACCCGTCGCATAGTAATGCTGCAGCAGTTCAGTCAGATGTCTACTATTATGGTATGTTCTTACACTTGTACTTTATTATAGCATCATTTGCATTAATCTCCTCGTTTGGTTTATATGTAGGGCATCATTTGCATTAATCTCCCCGTTTGGTTTATATGTAGGGCAGTTTTTGCATAGTTGGGAGGATAGTGTTAAGATGGATTCTGTGAAGTGGTGATTAAATTGGGAGGCAATGCCCCTGTTATCATTCGTGGAGTTAGGAGTGAGAGTGGTAGTTTTGCCTGGTTTTAGAAGGCAGTTAATGGCATGCCAAAACATTTGGGGATCTTTTGAATGTTTGTTCTGGATATTGCGGAAGTAGTTTTGTCTATCGAGTTTAGTTTGTCTCTTGGCCTGATTTCTAAGTTGTAGTTAACTTTGTTTGGCTAAGCTAGTATTGTATTTCTTCCAAATTCTCCAAGTCTTATCCCTTGACTTTAGAAGGGCTCTAGTTTCCCTAGTTGGCCATAGTGCATAGTTTGACTTGTCTCTTATTTTCCTAATTAGTGCAAGTCTGGCAGGGATATTGATGAGAATTTTGTTGAAGTAGTCAAAGGTTTGGTCTAGATTTAGGGTTTGTAGTGGTTTCCAGTTGCTGTGTTTTAGAATACTGTTTAGTTCTTGTATATTTAGTTTATGATTGTCTCTGACTTCTCTAAAAACAGTGGGTTTGGGTATGTTGGTACGTTTCCGCAGGAGGAAGGTGGGGAGAAGGTCACTTAGACCATCAGGAAGGCATCCTGTCTGATAGTTTTGTTTGGGGTAGAATAGACCGTTTCTGGGTTTGTCAATTCTAGTGGGTTCTTGGATTATTTGGGTAAATCTATAAAGATTAATATGGTTAGTGGGGTTGTTAGAGGTACAGACTGACCAATCAGTGTTCAGGTCACCTAGTAAGATGGTTTCTTGGGGGAGATTATCTGTGGCCCATTGTAACATTTCTTCAGTGATGGGAGAGCTATTACCTGGGGGAATATAACAGCAGAGAATGATAATGTTTTTGTTATTTATGCTTAAGGTTGAACCTAAGGTTTCAGCATTTTGAAATTTAGGTATGGTGGTTGGTGGTGGTGCTGCGGTAGCGTTGTCGCCTCACAGTAAGATGCTGTCCGGTTCGATTCTCAGCTAGAGCATCTTCTGCGTGGAGACATGCGTGAATGGGCGTACCTTCGTTGAAGGTTGTGCGTGAAGCCTGGCAAGCCGGTACGTAAAAATCAACTGCCAATTATTAGCAGACCGGAGTTCCGCTGTGGCGACCCCTAACCGGGAAAAGCCGAAAGAGACAAGGTTTGGGTCTATATTATTAGCGCAAAATCTAATAATGTTGAATGCAAGTCTATCGACACATAAATGTCGAATGACATAAATTTTGAGCATTACTTCTATCGAAAAACAGCGTATCGAAAAGTTTGTTAGCCCGCGCTACCCATTCCGTATCTCACAGTAACGTATAACGTAAATCATGACTGTAACACTAACAGTACAAGAACGTACTTTTTACGTTTGTAATGCAGATGGATTTGAAGGAAGGGTAATTGTACATACACTACATAAACATTTAGAACGTAATTTAAATCACTTAAGATAATATTACATAATTAATTGCTAGATAGTACTAAACGTAGCAAAGATCAAAAGCAGTCAATAATAATTGGTAATAGCTTGTGCGTATCATACTTTGCAAGTGCAGTAATGGCTGAGAAAACATTTACGGCCCCTGGTGTGATAGGTAACAATTATAAAATGTTGCTATCTCAGCAGAATAAGCAAATGTTGATTACTGATTATTTTTTATATACCTAGAAAAGATGTTGAAAAGTAGGAAATACTGGTGGTGTAGTTTGAAAAGTAGCCATAAATGTAAGGGAGAACTATATCTACATCAGTAGGAGTGGAGGAAATGTTATTAAAATCTTTGCTTCATGACCGTGCTTCTGAACCTACAGAAGTAGAAAACTATGAGGCTTGCCAGAAGTTGAGAGTTAGCTAGTACTTGTAGAAGTACTCCGGCGTTAGTAGTTGATGATGTAGTTGCCATTACCTCTATGGAAAGCACTGTTTCCTTGCCTACAAGGAGGTCATTGTTACAGAAAGTAAATAGAGTTAGGCGCCGGCAGTTATTGAAACATACTAAGCCTTCTACTTTTAGGAGTATGATTTGTGTTGATGACTGTAAGTTGAAACAGTCAACCTTTCTACAAGAAAAGTAGACATTCACTCAAATTTACATGTACTTGTATTCACTACAAGAGACAATCTTATTGACTTCTGTAAATCGGAGATTTGGTATATGGTTGGAGTTTTTTTTTTTAACAAAAGGCAGGTTCTGCAGACAACTCTATAGCGTTTGTGGAGTACTATGTCATAGCGGTAACAAGAAATGTTTACCTCTTATATACTCTCATGACTAAGAAATCTTATAAATCATATAACTGAATGTGGGAATGTCTATTACTTTGTTAAACAAGTTACAATTGACACCAGCAGTACAGTACCTTCTATGTGACTTTGAACTTGCAGCTATAAAAAGTATTGCATTGAATTTCCCAGACGTATGTAACAAAGGCTGTCTCTTCCATTTTTCACAAAATATTTGGTGGAAAGTGGAAATGGTAAGTTTGTCACAACTCTATGGCACGCCAGTAGAGTTTCAGTTATCAGTGAAGAAATTGGTAGCTTTAGCATTTCTCCCAGAAACTGATGTGATTCCAGCGTTCTGTGAGCTAAGACTTTTCCTATGCAGGGGAAGGAACTACTGACATACTTTACTGACATATATGTGCCAGGTCATGTTCGGAAACAACTAACTCGGACTACAGGCACTGCTCGATTTCCACCTATCTACCCTGTGATATTTTGGAATGTTTCATCTCTGAATAACAAATCTTTGCCTCGCACTCAGAACTACGTTGAAGACTGGCATAGGAGGTTAAGGTGTCTCTTAGGTAGACGCATTTCGGATATTCCAGCTGTGCTGACAGTGTTAACTAGGGAGCAAAATAGACTGGATGAGTTGCGGTTGCAGCTAACTGCATGTCCGACGTCACCAAAGAAGCGGAAGACTGCTGAGTAGCAACAACGGTTGCAAAGTGTAATTGAGAGACATGAGGAGTACAATACAGAAGATTTCTTACAAGCAGTAGCCATGTTATTAAAAGTGTAATATACTAATGAAAGCTGCTTCTGTCCTGCTTACATATTGGCTGAATTTCCGTCAAGTATAGTATGTTTTAGTTTATAACGGCGTAGCATATATATCCCATGCATGTAAGATAAGTTTGTATTTCCATAAAGGTCCTCATCTGTTGCTTAATTTGTGGGTAATGTACGTTAATTATGTTATATTCCTGTTGTGAATCACTTGGAATATATTAAGTGCCCGTAAGATGACTTTGTGTTTATGTTGCGAAGTAGGAGCAACATGTTAGGAATATGCAGCACGGAAGTTAAACATGTATTTCTGTTTACGTTGCACAGTGAGAGCAAAATGTTGGATAAATGAAGCACGGACGTTGTTTTGCGTATAAATTGTTAATGCAATAATTGTGCAAAAGCAGATTAGGAAGTTCTTACAAGTTCAGTAATGAGCTGTTTTTAGTTTTACTTCACACCAGGGACGCTGTGTTGGCCAACAATAACTTTTCAATAAAAAAGGGAATCTGGACACTTTAAGCCTATTTTATGTAGGCAAGATAGTTTTGTAGGTGTAAACCAACAGATTATTGAAAGAGATAACGAAGACCCTAATAAGCCTGACATTGTGGTAAGATTTTTATGTACATTTTCGTTGGACTATTACTTTATTAGAAACATCTTACAGAAGAATTGGGCAAACATAGTTGAGGATAGACACTTAAAACAATTGTTAGATAGCTCACCGAACATTACCTGTAGAAAGGGATTCAACTTAAAAGCCCTTTTAGAAAAGAATAATAACACGGATTTCCAAAGGCAAAAAGGTATGATCAGGTGTGGGTTTTGCAAGTATTGTAAGTTTATACATGAAGGGTGTTTTGTATTAATAAATGGGGTGAAATACAAATTGATGGGGAGTTTTAGTTGTACATCTAAATCAGTGGTCTATCTCACGACTTGTAAGAAATGCCCAGCTTTCTATATTGGAAAGACTGAGTGGGCACTGCATAAGCGAATTTATGAGCATTTGTATGCAGTATCCAGGAAGGATGTCAACAATGCACTAGCTTGCCACATCATCGAACATGAGGACCACTGTTTCAGTTTTACTGTCCTAAAACAAATTAAGGCGGACCCCCATTTAGGCCCATGGCAGATCTTGTTAGAAAAAGAGGAACTTTTATGGCAAATAAGGACGGCTGCACATATTTTTCCAGGTTTAAACTAATCTGTTTCGTTAACCTGTATTTTAAAACTTCTAGCCTTAAGGAGATAACTATTTAGTCCAAAATATGCTGGTAAGGATCCTGCATACACCAATATTTTTGAGAGACACAACATTTAGAGTACATAAGAGACTCTGGTGCACATATGGTTTTATTTTTTATTTTTTATTTTTCATTTATTATTATTTTTAAGGTTTTTAAGATATACACATTTTGTATTGCATTTGTAACTTTTGAATTGGTTTTTTTATTAATTTCATTATAACAACAGTTATACACGTAACAAGTTATTTACGTACAACAAAAATTAGCATAATGTTTAATAATTACAGTGCAATTGGATAGTTTTTTATTAATTGCTTGCTGGTGATAGATCAATGGTAGGGTTTAGTTTAGCACATACTATATTATACTATGGTGAGATTCAGGTCTACCTATGCATTTTATATGTATTCAATTCTTTATAAAGTACAATAATCATTGTGGATTGAAGCAAGCCATTTCTTAACAACCTTTACACACTGTTTAGGAAATCTGTATGAGACCAACCCTAAATGGTAGATTGATGTTAATTGAATAATTATGTTGCTATTTTTCTATTTAACATGGATAGGGACTGATTTTAGTGTTTTGGTTTCGTCTGAGGAAGGAAGGATACGAAGCCTTCCGAAAGTGCTTGTTTTATAATAAAAGTTCTTACGTTACTTTTTCAATTCCTGTGGCTCTGTTTTCACTCCGTGTCACATTTGGATTATTGCCGCTGTGATTTCAAAACCTGAGCAACAGCTTACTGTGGCAGTGCGTTTTATCTGTGCAATAGTTTGCTTTGGTGGTGTGTTTCCTCTGCGTTTTTGTGTTTTACCAGTTCGTGAGGTTTTTTGGTGTAACTTTTCAATAATTTGAATTTCGATGACTCATTTCGCTATAGATACCGTTCGCTATATATGTGTCGATGGGACTTGCATTTGACATTATTAGCTTTCGAGCCAGTCTTCGAGACTGCAGAACCTTATCTGTAGGGCTGGTCAGGACAGAACAGTAAAAGGAAGATGTTCTTCGTGTTTCACTGTTGCAGTCATTACATTTGGGTAATCTGCTGGCAGGTTGCCCTCATTTGGCCTTAATTCCAAAGTCTTGGGTCCTGTGTTGGTTGCTGTCTTCTCTTCCATGACGTCAGGGGTATAAAACATGCAGCCGACGCCATTTTCTTTAGTCTTTCTTGCCACGCGGTGCCCGAAGCCGAAGCATTTCGCAAATGACGGTCGGCCGACTACTGAAATATTCGAGTTTGAGTTTCAGAGCTGAAGTCTTCACTAAAGCGAAGTACCCCGTTGGGGAAACTTTTTTCTTGCTTTTTACCGATGTCAGAAAAACTCAATAACTGTATTACTTGGTGGAAGCAAATACCTCATAAGGATTTCCATTTATACTGTATTCCTTTCCTAGGCTCTGATCACAACATGCCTGGCTGTCGGTTTTGTGCTAGATTTAACCAACGCACTATTAAGCGTTTGTATATTTTTGCATCAAAGTATTTTGGAAACAGATTTAACTACCCAGAAATGTCGTCTGATAGCAATCCGACTACCGGAGTACATAAAAAAAGTAAAGAAAAGGACAGAGAAAGGCAGTTGAGATCCAAAACTGACGAAGCTTCTCCTAAGCCAGTCGCCAGTACTCAGTGAGGTGCTTTTGCAGCCCCTGATACCCACTACCTTCGAGTCGCAGGCCTCTACCGACACCCATGTGGAGTCTGGCATGCCGCAAGATACTCAAGGTATTGGACCGACTGATGTATTTCCCTTGGATGGGTCCGGAGCCGCTGAGCAGGCACCGGCTTCTGAGGGTGTATTCAGACCTCAACATTTGTATATCAAACCAACGACAGCTGCAAAACCAAAGACAAAAGCAACTTCTAAAACTAAAAAAACGACGCCTGAGCCACGTGCACAGACCTCTATGCCTAAAAAACAGATGATCAAAATGGCTGAAGACCTTATTACATTGATCAGGGGTGTACCCATCCCCCTCCAGATAAGAGGCCTACGCAAGACACTGGTTATGAATCTTCAGATCAGGTTTCTATTTCTTCTGATTCCTCTTCTGATCAGGAATTATCTGTACCTCCCTATGAGGATTCTGATGCTGAGGAGTCTATTCCATCTGCATCACCTCCTGAGGATTATTCATTTGGAGAAACCCTGCATACTTTGAGGGAGAATTTTCACTGGGACAGTCAAGACTTCTCAGAATCAAAAAAGAGGCTCAGGGATTTCCTTCTCCCTCAGCACAAGCCTTTAGCCATTCCCCCTGTTTTAGACATTGTGGATGATGTGTTTTCAGAGTCAAGCTTGATCCCTGACTCCTTACCTCTGTCTCCCAGTAAGCCTGATAGATATTACAGGGTCCCTGACTCACATAAATTTTTATTCAGAAACCCTGCTGCTGATCCTGAAACTATTTCACAGGGCCCAAAGGGGGGAGATAAGGCCTCAACAGCAAAATATCCTACCCCCTCTGACAGAGATTCAAGGGCACTGGACAGATGGGGAAAAAAGGTTTATACATCTGCAACCTTGGCAATCAGGGCTTTAAACTGTTTATTTCATATGCTTAAGTACCAAAAACATGCTATTTGATTGCTGAAACAAAAAATGATGTTGATTTCAGAATGTGCAGAAAATAAAGTATTGCAGGAATTATTGCATGCAACTGAACAAGTTGGAAAGCATACTTTGCAATGTGGTTTTGATTCTTTAGAGGCCTCCTGCAGGGCCGCAGTTACTGGATCTGTGATTAGAAGGCATGCCTGGTTAAAGGAACAAAATTTGCCTGATCATGTTAAAGCTAAATTGCTAGATGCACCTTTACAGCATGATTCTCTGTTTGGTATTAAGGCAGAAGAGTTTTTAAAGAAAATGAAAGACAAAGCTAAGTCTATGCAAACTGTTAAAGACGTCTTACAAGTGTAGCCACCAAGATTCAGTAGACACTGGCCTTCAAAAATTGGTCCTTTCCTGTGTCAGACAGAGCTCAAAGGGGCAAATCCAGACGCCCTAAGCATTCCAGATAGAAAGCGCAAGACTCATATAGGTTAAAGCAATGGGGAGCATCCACCTCCAAATCTGGAGGAGATAAAGCGCAAGCCTACAAAAAGCAATCCCAATGACGTTCCTCTGCCTACACCAAGCACTTATCTTTTGGCAGCACCCATAGGTGGTAAATGAGCACTTTTTGCTCAAAATTGGCAGTTAATAACCCAGGACAAGGGGGGGGGTACTAAACATTGTATCGCAGGGATCATCATCATCTTTTGGCTGTTCCCATTAGGGGTCGCCACAGCGGATCATCTGTTTCCATTTCTTCCTGTCCTCTGCATCATGCTCTTTCACACCAACCGCATGCATGTCCTCTCTCACCACATCCATAAACCTCATCTTAGGCCTTCCTCTTTTCCTCTTACCTGGCAGCTCCATCCTTAGCATCCTTTTCCCAATATACCTGGCATCCTTCCTCAGCACATGTCCAAACCACCGCAATCTCGCCTTTCTTGCTTTGTCTCCAAACTGTCCAACCTGAGCTGACCCTCTAATATACTGATTCCTAATCCTGTCCATCCTAGTCACACCCAGTGCAAATCTTAACATCTTTAACTCTGCCACATCCAGCTCTGACTCCTGCCTTTTCGACAATGCTACCGTCTCCAACCCATATAACATAGCTTGTCTCACTACCCTCTTGTAGACCTTCCCTTTCACTCTTATTGGTACCCGTCTGTCACAAATCACTCCTGACACTCTTCTCCACCCATTCCACCCTGCCTGTACTCTCTTCTTCACCTGTCTTCCACACTCACCATTACTCTGAACTGTTGATCCCAAGTACTTAAACTCATCCACCTTTACCAACTCTGCTCCCTGTATCCTCACCATTCCTCTACCCTCCCTCTCATTTACACACACATATTCTACAGATTCCATTTCCACATGCTGCCAATGACAAATGGTTGGCCAGATCTGCCAAAAAAATAATTGGGCAGAGGCACAGAAACAGATTACGTCACTCATGGATACGAGGGCCATTCAGACAGTACCAGAACAGGAAAAAGGACAAGGTTTTTACTCAAGACTGTTCTTGGTACCCAGAAAGGAGAAGGCCTGGCGGCCAATACTGGATTTATCAATTTTGAACACATACCTGGACATTGCAAAATTCAAACTGCTGACTTTGCAGTAGCTTCTGCCCATGCTTGGCCGGTGCCTTTAGACCTAAAAGAGGCAATACCTGCATGTCCTAATAAAACTGTCGTGCAGAAGATACCTCAGATTCAAGACTGGCTTAATGCATTACCAATTCTCTGCACTGCCCTTTGGCTTATCTACTGCGCCCAGCGTCTTTACAAAGTGCCTGGCACCAGTAATTGCATTTTGCAGACAGAAGTATACAAATATATCCTTACTTGGACGACTGTCTCATTCAAGCAGAGAACAAGGACACACTTCTTCGACACCTGGTGTTTGTGAAAAGGCTTTTAACATGCCTAGGGTACACAATAAACAAAAAGAAATCACAACTGGTACCCTCTCAAAAGATAACATTCCTGGGTGCAAGCTTGCATACAACTACCCAAATGGCTTCCCTCACGCCAGACAAACAAAGGCAACTGACTACTTACTTCAAACTGATGGCAACAAAAGCACAGTCTTCTGCAAGACAAATTCTGCAGGCTCTGGGCTTCATGGCATCCTGCATCCTACTAATTCCATATGCAAGACTGCATATGAGGAAACTTCAGTGGTACCTAAAAAGTTTATGGAGTCAACATTCACACAGTCTGGAAACAATGATTCCTCTCATTCCCTGTCTGCAACAGGAGTTTCTATGGTGGGCAAAGGCCTGTCACCAAAACATGGGACGGCCCTTCACTCTACCTCCTGCCAGCCAAACATTAACAACAGACGCATCAGATTATGCCTGGGGGGCCCACATGGCAGGAAGATGTATTCAGGACATATGGGCACCAAAACAAATGCATCTATATATCAACCAGAAAGAGATGCAAGCTGTTCAAAATGCCCTAACAGCCTTCAAGGACTTACTTCATCCAGGGCAGCTACTGATAAAGACTGACAACAATACAGTCATGTGGTATATAAACAAGCAAGGGGGCACACATTCATACCCCCTTTGCAGATTAGCCATAGCACTGTGGGACACAGCTTTGACCTACCAAATACATCTTCAAGCTCAATTCCTGCCAGGAAAACAAAACACTCTGGCAGATGATTTAAGCAGAAACCTTATGGATCCTCACGAGTGGAAACTAAATCCACAAGTATTCAGCATGATAACAGAGGAACGGGGGAGCCCAGACATAGATCTATTTGCCTCTCCTCAAAATTATCAATTGAAAAGATATTCTGCACAAGGACTTATCACAGACAAGCATGGAAAGTAGACGCCATATCCTTCAGTTGGAAAAACCTGTCAGTTTACGCCTTTCCTCATCTGCCTCTTCTACCCAAGGTCCTCCTAAAAGTCAGACAAGAAGCCAAAGATATTAATTGCCCCGGACTGGCCCCGACAATACTGGTACCCAGTCATAAGGAGCTTGTCTCAATACCCAGCTTGGACCTTGCCTCAAAGACCACAACTACTGTCCCAGCAAAACAATCAGATCCTGCACAATCAACTACAGACTCTGAACCTGGCAGCATGGCTAATCATGTAATCATACAAATGACACTTCTCAGTAAAGCTGTGATGGATGTCATTTTGGAATCCAGAAGACCTAGTACTAGAAAATCTTATGCTGACAAATGGAAGAAATTCTGTGCTTGGAATCAAGCACGAGGAACTGATACAGCAGAACCACATATTCCTCAGATATTACAATACTTGACTGAGATGCTTGACAAAGGCCTATCTTTCTCATCAATCAAAATCCATTTATTTTATTTTATTTTATTTTATTTTACATTTGTTGACCGGGCTAGTGTAGCTGGATCAAAGTCCATTTTCAGTAGAGGCCCGGGGAGAAAAGCTCCACAGATAAAAGCAAGGTAAATTATAAACAAGTACAATACACTTATGTGACTGGCAATGAGCAAAATAAGATGTTAATATTCCAGGTATGGTCGTACAAATCTAAGAAAAAACAAATAATACCAACTATGCATTTAATACTTTCATACTTCTTTTTGAAGTTCAAATGTAATGGATAGCTATAAAAACATTAATTGTTAATTAATAATTTTTTTTTTTTTTTTTTAATTCATGTTTGAGAGTGGTAGTAACAATGTAATCATTAAGTCTTTATGTGATCAGAGAGAAACATTACAGAGTTGATTAAAGAAATATGAAAGTTGAAAGATGAGAGCAGGTGCCATGCCTCTGCCATTTCGGCTCATTACAATACAGAGCCACCAATCTTTTCTCATCCTTTAATAAAGCAGTATCTTAGAGGAGCCAAAAATTTAAGGCCTCCTAGAAGATCACCATTACCTGCGTGGAACCTCAATTATGTGTTGGAAAAGCTCACCCTGCCTCCATTTGAACCAGCTGCTACCGCTGATGTAAAGTTCTTATCATGGAAGACAGCTCTGCTACTAGCAATTATTTCAGCAAGACGAGTTTCAGAGCAACAGGCCCTCATGGCTGTAGAGCCTTTTATCATATTTTACCCAGACAGGGTGTCTCTGAGGACAAATCCTACTTTTATACCTAAGGTGGATGTTCTTCGTCTTCCATTGCTGCAGTCCTGACTATTGGGTATAGTCCGCGTCCCAGTCGGCCCGAATACCAGAGTATAAGGCTGACGTCGGTCAGGGCGCATTAGACTGACGTCAGTACGTCAGGGTACTAATGCGCATGACCGACGTCATATCCTCAGTCTTTTTTGCCGCATGGTCCGATGCAGAAGCAATTTTGCGAGTGCAGGTTGGCGTACTGAAATATTTCCGAAACCGGAGTTTCAGACCGAAACAGAGTTGGCTAAGTACCCCGTTGGGGAATATTTTAGTTTTTTCTTGCCTCAGTATTTTACCGGATGTCAGAAAAAGTGAATAACTGTATTTCTTGTGGGAAACAGATACCTCATAGGGATTATCATACCTTGTGTATACCTTGTCTAGGGCCTGAGCACGACGTTGTTGGTTGCCGCTCTTGTGCTAGGTTTAATAAACGCACTATTAAGAGGAGGTTAGACTGTGCCAGGTTAGTGTTTGGGAAGCGTTGCAATTATAAAATGCCGTCGGATGCTCCGACGCCCGCTTCCTCCAAGAAGCGCAAGGATAAAACTGTGAAGCCTAGGGTTGAGGAACCAGCAGTCCCGGACGCCGGTTCTTTAGAAGGCTCAGTGGAGCCGGAGGTTTTGCCAGGAGTTTCCATGGAGTCCCAGGCAGAAACTATACTTTTACAGGATGTGCCTTCTCAGGAGGTAGGCCAGGCTGAGGGGGCTTCTCAGGTGACTGTTCTTCCCCCTCTTCCCAAGGTAGTTAGGGCCTCTCCTTCTGTTGCCAAACCTTCTTTGCGAGGTAGGCCTACTTCAGCTTCAGTGGGGGCTTCTCCTAGCATTTCGGGTTCTGTACCTAAGAAACATATGCTTAAAATGGCAGAAGATTTAATTACTATGATTAGGGGTTCTATGCCACCGCCTGATAAGAGGCCTAGGGTGGAACCGAGTTTGATAGTTTTGAACAGTGTTCAGAAGCCTCAGAATCTTCTGTGGAAGATATACAGGAGTTTCCTACTTATTCTGATTCTGATGTGGATGATTCCACTCCTACAGCTTCTCCTGAGGATTTCTCATTTTCAGAGACTCTGCATTCCATGAGGGAGCACTTTAAATGGGAAGGCCAGGATTACTCTGATTCCAGGAAAAGGCTTAGGGAGTTTTTGTTTTACCCCAGCATAGGCCTTTAGCTATTCCTCCTGTGTTGAATGTGGTGGAAGATGTTTTGCAGAGGCTTCCCTGAACCCTGACTCTTTGCCTCCTGCTCCTGTTAAGCCTGATAGGTATTATAGGGTGCCCAAGCTCATAAATATTTGTTTAAGAGTCCTAGGGCGACCCAGAAACTATTTCTCAAGGGCCTAAGGGTGTAAAGGCTTCTGTGGTTAAAAATCCTGTTCCCACTGATAAGGAGGCAAGGGCTTTGGATAGGTGGGGAAAGAAAGTGTATACTTCTTCCACTCTAGCCATGAGAGCTTTGAATTGCCAGTTTCACATGCTAAAATATCAGAATTATCTCCTTTCACAATTGAAATCTAAGGTGGATGCTTTGGCGGAAGGTATTGAGTGTAAAGAGTTGCTGGATTTGGTTCATGTGTCTGAACAAGTGGGTAAGCATTCTTTGCAATGTGGTTTTGATGCTGTACAGGCCTCCTCGAGGGTGGCTGCTACCAGTTCTGTTCTTCGCAGGCATGCCTGGTTGAAGGACCAGAATTTAGCTGAGCATGTTAAGACAAGGATTTTGGATGCTCCTTTACAGTCTGATGTGTTGTTTGGATCGCCTGTGGAAGCAGTTTTAAAGAAAATGGAGGACAAAGCTAAGTCTATGCAAACTGTTAAGGATTTCTTGCAGGTGCAGCCTCCAAAGTTTAGTAGAAATTGGCCTGCTAAGGGGTGGACATATCCTGCTTATGATTCCCAGTCTAGGGCTAGGTCTAGACGTGGTAGGGGCAGGGCTCAAGGTTCTTTTAGGCCTAGAACAGGGAGTTCACCTGCTCAGACTTCTGGTGAGGGCGGGTCAGTCCTTTCGTAAACAGACCCAATGACCTGTCTTTTCCGCTGCCAGCAGATTCACGTATGGCAGCTCCTTTGGGAGGAAGACTGTCTCTTTTCAAAGAAAATTGGGATTTAATTACTCAAGACAAATGGGTGTTGGATATCATTCACCACGGTTACAGATTTTATTTCCATACAATGCCCCCTTTCAAAGGCATGCCAGATGTTCCTCCTTCACAAAGAAAAGAGGCTCACAAGCAAGTTTCTCAGTTGCTTCACATAGGGGCCATTCAGCCAGTTCCTGTATCAGAAAGGGGCCTAGGATTTTATTCTCGCCTGTTCCTAGTACCAAAGAAGGGGAACACGTGGAGACCAATTTTGGATTTATCTATCCTCAACACTTATCTGGACATTCCCAAGTTCAAGATGTTGACGCTACAACAGCTTCTACCTCTGCTGGGCAAAGATCACTGGATGGTAACTTTAGATCTCAAGGAAGCTTACCTTCATGTGCCTATAAGGCTAAGTTGCAGGAAGTATCTGCGGTTTCGAGCTGGAAATTCTCATTATCAGTTCTCTGCATTGCCCTTTGGCTTATCTACTGCGCCCAGAGTATTCACAAAGGTTCTGGCTCCAGTGATAGCTTACTTCAGGCTACAAGGAATTCAAATCTATCCTTACTTGGACGACTGCCTGATTCTGACTCAAGAAAAGGAAGATCTTCTACAGCATCTGGAATATGTCATAGCAGTGCTAAGATGCCTAGGGTATTCTGTGAACGAAATAAAGTCCAGTCTAGTACCCTCTCAAGACATGTGCTTTCTGGGTGTGAGACTGAATACAGCAGCCCAGATGGCCTTTTTAACCCCGGACAAACAAAAGAGTCTGTCACTTTACTTCCATCAACTATCTCATCAGTCCGTGCTGACTGCAAGGACAGTCCTTCAAGCATTAGGGTTCATGGCATCTTGTATTCTGGTGCTTCCCAATGCCAAACTGCATATGAGGAAGCTACAATGGTATCTCAAAAATGTATGGACACAGCACTGCCAGGATTTGGACACTGTCATTCAAATAATACCTTGCCTTCAAAAGAATTTTTGTGGTGGGCTCAGGAATGTCACCTAAACAAGGGACTCTCTGTGACCCGGCCAGAGGCAAGTCAGATCTTAACGACAGATGCCTCGGACATAGCTTGGGAGCTCATCTAGATGGAAAGTGGATACAAGACAAGTGGCCTGCCAAACTACAGCATCTACATATCAACATGAAAGAGATGTTGGCAGTCCAGTTTGCATTAATGGCTTTCAAGGAGTTACTTCTTCCAGGGCAGGTGTTGATTCTAACAGACAACACAACTGTCATGTGGTACATCAACAAGCAAGGGGAACACATTCTTATCCTCTATGCAGGCAAGCAATGATTTTATGGGAGACAGCACTAAGCCTGCAACTAACTCTTCAGGCAAGGTTTCTGCCAGGAGCACAGAACTCTTTAGCAGATGTGTTAAGCAGACAAATCATGGATCCCCACAGTGGAAACTGGATCTTCATGTATTTCAGAAACTGACAGTGTCATGGGGAACTCCAGACATAGATCTGTTCGCTTCTCCACTAAACCACCAGCTGCCACAGTATTGCACAAAGGGGTTTCATCACACAGCTTGGAAAGTGGATGCTCTGTCTTTCAGTTGGAGAAATCTTCATGTTTATGCCTTTCCACCTCTGCCTCTTCTTCCAAAGGTACTGTTAAAGGTCAGACAAGACAGGCCAAGGATGATTTTGATAGCTCCAGATTGGCCTCGCAACACTGGTACCCACTACTACGGAGTCTGGTAAAGAAGCCTCCATGGCCTTTACCTCTGATTCCTCATCTGTTATCTCAGAAGGACGGTCATCTGCTCAATGTCAAGCTACACTCTCTTCATCTAACAGCTTGGCATATTCTGTGTTGAAGCACAGCAGGTCTCAACTTCCTCAACAAGTTTTAAATGTGATCAGGGAAGCTAGAAGACCTAGTACAAGGAAAGTGTATGCGGACAAATGGAAGAGATTTTCATTTTGGAGTACAGCAAAGAATTTGGAGATTTCTGAGCCTAATTTGAGTGTGGCTCTTCAATATCTTACTGAATTATTGGACAAAGGTTTGTCCTTCTCTTCCATAAAGATTCATGCTGCAGCAATTTCAGCTCACTATGATTGTGACCCACCTTTGTTTTCGCATCCTTTGTTCAAGCAGTTTCTTAGAGGGGCAAAGAATATAAGACCCCCACGTAGAGCTCCTACTCCTGCTTGGGATCTCAATTTTGTGTTGGAAAAACTTACTCTACAACCTTTTGAGCCTGCAGCTACTGCTGAATTGAAATATTTGTCATGGAAGACTGCTTTTCTGTTGGCTATTACTTCTGCAAGAAGGGTGTCTGAGTTGCAGGCCCTTATGGCAGTAGAGCCCTTTTGATTTTCCATAAGGATAGGGTATCATTACGTACTAATCCTTCTTTTATGCCTAAGGTGGTTTCTAGTGTGGCTTTAAACCAAACTATTCATTTGCCTACGTTTTTGCAGATCCTCAGAATAAAGGGGAAAAGATTTTGCACACTTTAGATGTACACAGGCAATTGCGTTATTATTTAAGCAGGACTAAGGATTTTAGGCAGTCTCAGCAGTTGTTTGTTTCTTTTGCTTTGAGTTCTCAGGGCAAGCCTGTGTCAAAACAAACTATTTCTAGGTGGATTGGCTTTTGCATTGCATTTTGTTATTCCCATCATGGCAAGGAGATTCCAGCTGGGATTAGGCCTCATTCCACTAGGGCTACTGCCACTTCAACAGCATTTCTAAGGGGGGTGGCAACTAAGGATATTCTGGAAGCAGCTACTTGGAGTTCAGTGCATACTTTTTCTAGGCATTATCACCTTCCTATCTACTCTAAGTCTAGGGCTGGTTTTGCCACAGCTGTTTTACAAGGCATGTTGTCAGCTCCTACTACTTTGTAATTTGCCAGCCTCCCTTACCTCTGCTTTGGGATTCTACCCAATAGTCAGGACTGCAGCAATGGAAGACGAAGAACATAGTACAGTTTTGTACCTACCATAAATGTAGATGTTCGAGGATTCCATTGCTGCAGTCCAATTTTCCCTCCCTCCTTCCCCTCTGTATTTGGGGTGGTTGTGTAGGTGAGTTTACATGCTTATATTTTTTGTATATATGGTTGTATATATTGTACATGTTTTTGGTGCAGGTTTTTTGGGACTTGTCTTTTTAGGGTCTTCTGACATCTGGGGCAAGAAAAGACTGAGGATATGACGTCGGTCATGCGCATTAGTACCCTGACGTACTGACGTCAGTCTAATGCGCCCTGACCGACGTCAGCCTTATACTCTGGTATTCGGGCCGACTGGGACGCGGACTATACCCAATAGTCAGGACTGCAGCAATGGAATCCTCGAACATCTACATTTATGGTAGGTACAAAACTGTACTTTTCCAGTGTGGCTCTTAACCAAACAATTCATCTACCAACTTTTTATCCAAATCCGCAGAACAAAGGGGAGAGGATTCTGCATTCCTTGGACGTACACAGACAGCTAAGAGTCTACTTGAGCAGGACTAAAGCTCTAAGAAAAACTGAGCAATTACTAGTGTCATATGCTGCAGGAACAGAAGGGAAGGCTATTTCAAAGCAGGCAATTTCAAAATGGATAAGCCACTGCATCCGTTTCTACTACTTACACCATGGTAAACCTATGCCCAAGGGCAATTAGATCTCATTCCACCAGTGCTGCAGCTACTTCAGCAGCCTTTCTCAGAGGAGTACCAACCAAAGACATTCTAGAGGCTGCTACTTGGAGTTCTGTTCACACCTTTACAAAACATTACCATTTGCCTCTGTACTCTAAGTCCAGGGCAGGCTTTGCCACTTCAGTGCTGCAGGGCCTTATAGCCGCACCTAATGCTGTTTAGCTCCAGCCTCCCAACCATAGCTTTGGGATTCTACCCAAATGTAACGACTGCAACAGTGAAACACGAAGAACATAGTACAGTTGTGTACACTTACCATAAATGTAGATGTTTAGTGTATTCACTGTTGCAGTCCAGGTTACCCTCCCGCCATCCCCCTGTCATTCTAAAGTTTATCTTTCCTTCTCTATCTTCTACAACCTATGCATTGTATTTGCTTGTAGATGAAGGTAAAGTTTATATATATGTATATATATATATATATATATATATATAAAATATATATATATATAAAATATATATTGCTACCTTTTTGGGTGTACCTGACATCGGGGGCAAGAAAAACTAAAGAAAATGGCGTTGGCTGCATGTTTTATACCCCTGGCGACCCGATATCATGGAAGAGAAGACAGCAACCGAAGCAGGACCCAAGACTTTGGAATTCAGGCCGACTGAGGCAACCTGCCATCATATTACCCAAATGTAATGACTGCAACAGTGAATGCACTCGAACATCTACATTTATGGTAAGTGTACACAACTGTACTATATCTCTGTAATTCATTAGGAGTGGGAGGGAGTTGTGCAGGTTCAAGGTGGGGGAGGGGGGTAGACAAAATGATACAAAATTTTGAGTCAGAAAAACTGGACTAGGCCAGCTGCTAAAAAGAAAACAGGAAAACCAAACTAAGTCAATTCCAGGTCAGTGTAGTGCAGTATCTTCCGAATAACTACACATCTTATGCTACTAATCTAGTGCAGTGTGGTGAAAAAGACCACCACTTCTACAGGGAAAAACATTTGAAGTATGGGGTGCAGGTACATAGGTAAACTTTTTCCAAGAGAAAGTAGTTTTAAGTGATTGACCTAGGCGTACAATAGGAAGAGAAAAATGTGTGTGTGGGGGTGGGGGGGACCAGTAGTGTGCACATGTACAGTGAAAGCGGAAAGAGTCTTCAGTTTAGAGGACAGATTAAATACAACTCTAACATACACAAGTGTAGCTGAAAGCACTTTAGTGTTCCACCGACGCAGGGTCTCGCAGTGCAGAGCAACGAGACAGCCTTGGGTTGATTGGAGATTGGCCAAGACACAGGGTGAAACATTTGTTGAGGGGAATGCGAGCACACTACTGGGGATTCCTATGAAGCAAGGCAGAATGGCAGTCACCATGTACAATATGCTTCTGAGTCTGATTAGTCTGTTGAAGCAACTTTGTTTTGGGTTGGGACTACATTATCCTGCTACCAGATGTCAGAGATGTTGACAGCTTTAATGCTGTATTAGTGTTCATGATAGGATATGCTAGGCTGTTTTTGATTGCATAAGTTAGGTTTTCAGGTCTCATTTGATACCATGGAACTGTTAATGTCCTTCCATACCACTGTTAAAGTATTCTTTACAATAGGGATCCCATGCCAGAGGCAGCCCAATGTCTGGGCAGTATACCGTAACAAAGTAGAAGGGTTCTTTAATTCATTTGGTTTGGGGCTTGGCTGTCATATGAATTTGCAAATTTGATTGAATAGGGCTATTAACTTTTTGTTATGTTTTATCTGATGAATGTTTATTCATTAAAACTAAATCACTTATCCTTCATACATCTGTGTTTTGTGATTTGGATTTTTGAATTCTTTGAGTCTGTGCAGTTCAGTGACTGGTTCTGAAGATGGCGTCCAGCCATACCATGCTCAGTACTTCTTTGCCTCCAGTCAGAACACATTTCTTGAATGTTGGTCTGAATGTCCATTTATCTGCTGGTTCTTCTGCTTTGAGATAAGTGTCCCGTTACAGTTTTTAATTTTATTTCTCTTACATTTGCCTTGTTTTTTGCTGTTGAGTTTCATGTCATCCAGAAAGGGGAAATACCAGTGTAAGAGACAGATTCCCCATAAAGATTCTCATGAGCAGTGTTTGTTCTGTTTAGGTGCTTCACACAGTCAGGGCCGGTGTTAGCATTTTGGGGGCCCCCAGCAAATGTCAAGTTGGGGGCCCCCTAGGCATTTCCATTATAAGTATCATCCTAACAATGCCATCCATCCTAAGCAACCTTTTATTTCATGCTGCAAACTTTTAGGAGTAGTATCCACAGACAGACCTGCAGCTACAAGCTTTTACATTACAACAGGCCTATGTATCACACTATCACTATGTTGAGCTGTCTAACAAAGAGGCAGTTAGAGTTACTGGCACTTAGTTGCAACAGTGATACATTGCAACAAGTCTATGTACAGGTCTGGACTTAAAGTGAAATGATGAGTGGACCTACATTTCAACGCCCCACACACACACACACACACCCTCCAGTCTTCACCTCTGAGTCCTTCTCCTTTTGGGCTCCCCATACCATCCACGTTACTTTTTTCTTCCTTTTCTCACATTTTGCCTTACTCTAAGCTTTTACAAGAAGCCATAACTTTCTATATGCTCTGAAGTGCATTTTACACAACCTTTTCATCCAATAATAGCTTGAACAGAAATTATGATTAAGGAAAGAATTTCACTGTTGTGGTTCAGCTTTAGTTTCCCTTGCATCCTTCAACACACCTTTCCTGAACAAGACAGCCCAGTAATAACCATTTAGGAAATAACTCAAGTCAGGGCCCAAGAAGCCACAGGTTTACAGATGGTCTGGGATGCATTTTAGAGCATTTCCTCAGCATTTTACTTCAATGGTTGCCTAAATAAAAATTATGAAGAAAAAAAGAATTTCAGTCTTATTTTTTTCTTTCAAGGCATAATTTGTGCCCAAGGCTTAATTTTCAAAGCTGACAAAATTGTAGCTTACAGTAAACTAACAAGCCAGTAGTTGTGAGAATATTTAAGTCTTATCTGGAAATACTGCCTGCCTCCCTAACCCTCTAAAAAAGACAAGTCACTGCCTATGCATCCCTCTGGTGTTAGACTGGGATGAAAGCAGAGATTTAAATTGCCTTAGTCATATATTTCAAGTGACTGATGATATACATATACATAGCATGTTCTTTACCCCAGCCGTCAAAGGTAGCCACATGTATATGTGCCTAGTACGTAATTGTGAGAATGATTTCAGTAATATTCAAATTTGTTGCTCCTAGACAGTACACCTCTCTTACACAAGCTATAGTAACCTTCTTTCTACACCTCTGAGGTCTTTGAGAAACACTGCCCTCAGCTCAAATACAAGCTATAATGACTTCATGTGCACACCTCTAAGGTTTGACTGTGATGAAAATTAAAGATGTAATATTCATACAATCTCCAGCCCCTCATAACCCGTAGTAGCTTTATGTACACACACACATTTGAGCAGGGCTGGTTTTAGAATGGGTGTGGTTGTAAACAGAGGCTATTATTAGCTTTATCCTAAAAGGGTCACATCTCAGCACCATTCAGGTTAAACAGCGTATTCTGAAAATTGATACATTTTTCTCCAACAAACAACAGCTTTGGTGGGGGCCCCCTCAGAGTCAAGGATGATAAAGGGAGTCCCCATTATCCATTTAGACAGTCTGGTGAGTGGCGGGAACCAGACTCCAAAAATATCTAAGTGTCTGAATGTTCTGTGATATATGTTATGTCTTACTTTGAAATATAATTACTTATTAAGTACATTTTTTACTGATACACAGAAGAATAATGTCTGTGTCCTGGCATTATTGGGTTCATGCACAGATAAAAATCAGTGATGTTTTTTACACACACACACACACACACACACACACACACACACACAAGCCACAGCAGTACTAGTTATGTACTTATTTCAGCAAACAGAAATGCCTTGTGCGACACTGGTACTGCCACACCAGATTAGTCACTGCTGTTTAGCAGTCGTCAAACAGCAGAAGGGGTAGGATTTATCTCATTGAGGAGTAATGCATACTTGTCACTGTCCCTCCTTTCACAGACCTTCCCTGATTTTGTTCATACTTTTTCTTTATCCTTCGTAAAAAGTCTGATTTGCTGGTAAATCATTCAGGATTACAGTCAATCAATCCAGACATCTGAGTTTTATACTTATTGTCCAAAATTGATGTTGATGCAAAATATGTTATTCTAGTAACTTTTTAAGTGAATTAGAGAAATATTTAAACATATTTATGATTCTGAGCATTTATTCTATTATTTTTGGGATTGTACTGAATTCTTAAGCAAAGAAATTGAGTTATAGTATCTGGTGTTCTGGTATTAGTTATAAAACTACCTGAAAGAGAAACTATCCCTGATGATCGGAAGCATCAGCTCTTCTTAAAATCCAAAGTTTGCACTGAGGTAAGTCACTCTGGGCTGCTGATCCCTCTAGTGCTTACCTTGGTCACTCTAGGCTGCTGATCCCTCCAGTGCTTATATTGTTCATGTTCATTATCATCTTCATCCTAACAGGGTCATATCACAGCCCCGTTCATGTTAAAGAGCATAATTAGGAAATGAATGCATTTTTCATTCCTCATTTTCCCCAATCAGCAGCAGCTTTTGTGGGGCCCCCACACAGACAAAGATGATTAAGGGGGGCCCCTGCAGCCATGGTTTTGCAGGGACTAAAAGCTGGCTATGTTAGTTAGTTTTAGTGGAGAAACTGTCCAACAGCAGGGTTTAACTAAGCCAGGAGCACTATGTCAGTAGTAAAATATTTAATGGAATTCTGATGCCTGTTACTTGACAAAACACCGTTACTACAACCAGAAATATCTTTGAATTTTGAAGGAGATATAAATAAGAGTTATTACACTCATAGTTTATTAAGTATGCAAGACTGCTGTACTAGCTTTTGTTGGTTTTACAGATGTGACAAAATATCAGGATAAGATAACTTGCTGTGGTTGGGGGCCCCCAGGGAACAGGGGGCCCCCAGCGACCGCAGGGTTCGCTGGTGCCTAAAACCGGCTATGCACACAGTCATACGTCTTGCATGACTTGTCAGTCCTTTATCCCTAAGATGATGAGTCGTCAGCTTTTTTCCCTAGCCATTTATGTTCAGAACCAAAGACTTAAATTGTTGGCTAAAGTAGAAGGATCCTTACTAGCCTGAGAGCCAGCAAAGAAAGTTAGGTCAGATTCTTCGGTAGTACCGCCTCCACCAGACATCTTTCTTGAGGCTGGTGAAAGCCCTTAGGAGAGTCCAGTTTCTTTTTCAGATTCCTCTGCTGTGACCGCTTCGGAGGCTGGCATGGTCCCAGTGCCACCCATGTCCATGGAGATTTGGCAGACATCCACCTCAGATTTACAGGGGAAACTGCAGCTGGTTATTACTGAAGGGCCTAGGGGTGTTCCTCAAATTTTAATTAGGGAAGAGGTCCCAACTACCATTATTGAGTGCTGTCAAGGGTCAGAGCCTCCAGTATTTTTCAAGACTGACGTCCCACTTAAAAAGAAGTAGAAAACTAAACCTATTTTGTCTGCTCCCAAACATAGTCAGAGTGAATGGCAGAACTTCACTCACAGCTTGTTTAATGCCATTGTGGCTCTCAAGCCTCCACATAGTGTTTCTGTTCATGCTCCCATGGTCTTCTACCCATCTTAAGAGGCCTAAGGAGCAAGATTCACCTGAGGAGGATGCTGCATATTCTGATGGAGTCCCTGACTATTCCTTTGTCACTGGACTATGGTTCTGAGGAAGAAGAGTCTGTCAGTCCTGACTCTCCTTTTGAGATTTCATTTAGTGATACTGTTTCCACAATGCTGGAATTTTTCAAATAGGACTGTGCTCAGGTGTCTGATGTTCAGAAGAGGTATTATGAGCTTTTGCAAATGGAGTCTCCTAGGATGATCCTCCAGTTCTTGCTGCTTTGCTGGATGCTTTTGTTACTGCTTCTCATACCCCTGCGCCCAAAACGCCTAATAGTTTTATAAGGTGCCTGAGGACTGCATGTTGCTATGTGTGTTCTTCGGCTGACCCCTCTATGATGTCTGTAGCTTCTGACAAGCCTTCCACTAAATTGGTGCCAACTGATAAGGATAGCAGAACCATGAAGAGACTGGGTAAGAAGGTGTATACTTCTGCCACCCTGGCATTTACAACCAATTGTCAGGCACGTGACTAAGTACTTTTTGCTCTTCTTTCTCAAGCCTATCAGGCTGTATCTGATCTTCCTGATTTGGAAGGAAAGGCCTCTGCTCTTGCCTTGCTTAGGACCTCCTCCCTAGTGGCCCACTATTGCTCTCCTACTTTTGGACACAATAGAAGAGTCTTCATGGGTTCTGTTCAAGCAGCTTTATTATATACAAACAGATCTTGATAGAAGCTTATTCACATTAACTTAAGTAACTTGTATACAAACTAACCACTGCAATCATACATGCTCACTCTCTGGCTGCACACTCAAAATGACACTGGGAATAGCACATGCCCGGTATCAGCCCTTGATATGTTTCTTAAAGCTACAGCACACACACTCTGATCTATATCCACCGTTCTATTAAATGCAGCTGATGCTTCATCTAGGCCTGCTGCTTTTGGGTCCATTTTGAGGAGGTATTCCTGAGACTTCAGCCTTTACCTGATGATATCAAGCCAAACTGATGGCTGCTCCTCTGGACAATAAGCATTCTTTGGTGGTGCTGCTGCAGAGTTGTTCAAGTCCCTGCAAGAAAAATGCAAGACCGAACTGGAACCTATTTTTGTTACCCCTTTACCCAAGTTTCAGTGGAATTGTACTAAAAAGCCTACCTTTGTATGTAGACAGTCTTGCCCTCCTCCCAAAGGTAGGAAAGGAGGTAGATGGGCTCCCCCTACTAAGTCTACCAAAACTACTCCTACTCAGAAGCCTACTTTTCTTGACAAACCAGGTTCTGTCTGACTATACTGATCTTCTCACTCACATTCCTCTTTCTCTGCATCTTTCCCTCTATCTTCCTATTTGGGTAAAGGTCACACAAGACTCCTGGGTTCTTTCCATAATTAGCCAGGATTATTTCATGGTTTAGAACCATATTCCCCCTTTTTGGGAATTCATCATCCTCCTCAGAAACAACTGCCCTTTTTTCCACACGTACTTTGGAGCCTTTTGGCTTAAGGAGCAATTCAAGAAATTCCAACTCCTCAGAGGAGAAGAGGTTTTACGCCAGAATGTGTTTGCTACCTAGGAAATAAGGGACATGGAGAACCAATGTTCTTAGTGTTTCACTTTTGCAGTCATTACATTTGGGTAATCTGCTGGCAGGTTGCCCTCAGTTGGCCTGATTAACGAAGTCTTGGGTCCTGCATCGGTTGCTGTCCCTTGTTCCATGACATCAGGTCGTCAGGGGTATAAAACATGCAGCCGACACCATTACATCAGTCTTTCTTGCCATGCAGTGCCCGAAGTAGAAGCAGTTTGCAAGTGCCGGTCGGCCGACTCCTGAAATTTTCATTTTCGAGTTTCAGAACCGAAGTCTTCAACTAAAAAGCTAAGTACCCCGTTGGGGAAAATATTTCTTGCTCCTTACCGATGTCAGTAAAAGTTAATAATTGCATTACTTGTGGGAAGCAAATACCTCACAAAGATTTTAATTTGTACTGTATTCCTTGCCTAGGCCCTGACCACAACGTACCTTGCTGTCGGTTTTGTGCTAAATTTAATAAACGCACGATTAAACGTAGATACATTTTTGCTTCAAAATATTTTGGCTCACGCTTTAATTATCCAGAAATGTAGTCTGTTAGCAATCCAACTACCGGAATACATAAAAAAAAGCAAAGAAAAAGACAGAGACAGGCCGTCGAGGTCCAAAACTGACGACGACGCTTCTCCTAAGCCAGTCGCCAGTTTGCCGGTACTCAGTGAGGCACTTTCGCAGCCCCTGATACCTACTACCTCTGATTCACAGGCCTCTACTGAGACCCATTCGGAGTCTGGTATGCCGCAAGATGCTTCAATTATGGAACCCACTGATGTCTCTACCTTAGATGGGTCTGGAGCCGCTGTGCAGGCACCGGCTTCTGAGGGTGTTTTCAGGCCTACAGATTTGTATACAAGACCGATGCCATCTTCAAAACTAAGGCCAAAATCTATGTCTAAAAAACCGACACCTGGGCCACATGTGCAGGCCCCTATGCCTAAAAAACAATTGATCAAAATGGCTGAAGATTTAATTACTCTGATCAGGGGTAGCCACCCCCCCCCCACACACACACACACACACCTTTCTAAAAGGCCTAGGCAAGACATTGATTATGAATCTTCTGAACAGGATTCTATTTCTTCTGACTCTTATAATGAACAGGATTTGTATATACCTACTTATGAGGACTTTGATGCAGAAGATTCCATTCCTTCTGCTTCTCCCCCTGAGGATTTTTATTTTGGGGAAGCTTTACATACCTTAAGGGAACATTTCCAGTGGGAAAGTCAGGATTTCTCTGAATCTAAAAAGAGACTTAGGGATTTTCTTCTTCCTCAGCATAGGCCTTTGGCTATACCTCATGTTTTAGACATTGTTGATTGTTTTTTCATAATCTAGTATGGCTCCTGATTCTCTGCCTCCGGCTCCTTGTAAGCCAGACAGATACTACAGGGTTCCTGACACCCACAAATTCCTTTTCAAAAATCCTATTGCAGATCCTGAAACCATTTCTCAGGGTCCCAAGTGCATTAAGGCTTCAACTGCTAAAAATCCTACCCCTTCTGATAGAGATTCTAGGGCGCTGGATAGATGGAGTAAGAAGGTTTACACTTCTGCAACCTTGACAATCAGGGCTTTAAACTGTCGATTTAATTTGCTTAAATATCAACAGCATATCATGAGACTGCTTAAACAGAAAATGATGTTAATTTCTGACTGTGGAAAATAAAGATTTACATGATCTGTTGCGTTCAGCTGAACAAGTTGGAAAACATACTTTGCAATGTGGTTTTGATTCTTTGGAGGCCTCTTGCAGGGCTACTGTAACTGGGTCTGTGCTAAGAAGGCATGCTTGGCTCAAAGAGCAAACTTTGCCTGTTCATGTTAAAGCAAAATTGTTGGAAGCTCCTTTACAACAGAACCATCTCTTTAGTAATAAGGCTGAAGAAGTTTTAAAAAAGATGGAAGATGAAAATAAATCTATGTAAACTGAAAGATTTCTTACAAGTGCAGCCTCCAAGATTTAGTAGGCACTGGCCTACTAAGAACTGGTCCTTTCCAGTTCCTTCGAGAGCCACTCAAGTCAAACCCAGACATTCCAAAGGCTCCAGGTTTCAGTCACAAGGTACTTTTAGAACAAAACAATGGGGTGCCTCCTCCAAATCTGGAAACAACAAGACACCTCCCTATGGTAAGCAGTCTCAATGACTTCCCTTTACACTTAAAAAGCACTTACTTTTCAGCCTCCCCTTTGGGGGGAAAACTGGCACTTCATGCAAGAAACTGGCAACTTATAACCCAGGAAAAATGGGTTTTAAATATAGTATCCCAGGGATACAGATTTCATTTCCACACATTGCCAATCCCAAACAGATGGCCAGACCTGCCCCCATATCAGTTGGCAGAGGCCCAGACACAAGTACTGTCCCTCATCAACATGGGGGGGCTATTCAACCAGTACCAGAAGAGGAAAAGGGACAAGGTTTCTATTCAAGACTTTTCCTGGTACATAGAAAACACAAATCATGGCATCCAATTCTGGACTTATCTAAACACCTTTTTGGACATTCCAAAATTCAAGATGCTGACTCTTCAACAGTTACTTCCAATGCTAGGCAAAGATGCCTGGTTGGAAACTCTAGACTTAAAAGAGGCTAACCTGCATATCCCAATCGGGAATCTTGCAGAAGATACCTCCGCTTCAAAGCAGGCTACTTGCATTACCAGTTCTCTGCACTGCCCATTGGCTTATCTACTGCGTCCAGGGTCTTCACAAAGTGCCTAGCTCCAGTAATTGCATTTTGCAGGCAAAGAAATATTCAGATATATCCATACCTGGACGATTGTCTAATTCAGGCAAAAAAAACAGGGACATTCTTCTAAAGCATCTGTCGTTTGTAAAAAGGGTTCTAACTTGTCTAGGGTACACTATAAATGAAAAAAAAAAATCACAACTGGTACCCTCTCAAATTACATTCCTGGGTGCTAGCTTGAATACAACTGCCCAGATGGCTTACCTTACACCAGAAAAGCAAATTCATTTGGTAACTTACTTGAAACAGGTGGCCACAGAAACCCTGCTATCTGCAAGACAAATTCTGCAAGCCTTGGGGTTCATGGCCTCCTGCATTTTTCTAATTTCATATGCAAGACTGCATATGAGGAAACTTCAGTGGCACTTAAAAAGTTTATGGAGTCAACATTGTCACAGCCTGGAAACAATAATTCCCATCATACCTTGCCTGCAACTAGAGTTCCTATGGTGGGCAGAGGCCTGCCACCAAAACAAGGGACTGCCATTCACCCCACCCCCTGCCGCCCAAACCCTAACTACAGTCACTTCAGACTATCTTGGGGGGCTCGTCTGGCAGGGAAGTGCATTCGGGGCAAATGGAGCCCAAATCAAATGCACTTTCATATCAATCAAAAAGAAATGCTAGCTGTACAGAATGCTCTGACAACCTTCAAGGAATACCTTCATCCAGGACAGTTAATGGTAAAGACAGACAACACTACAGTTGTGGTACATAAACAAGCAGGGGGGTACACACTCCCACCCCCTTTCCAGACTAGCCATGGCATTGCGGAACGCTGCCTTGACCAATCAAATGCAACTACAAGCTCAATTCCTGCCAGGAAAGCTGAATACTCTGGCAGACGAACTAAACAGAAATCTCATGGACCCACACGAATGGAAACTGGAACCACGGATTTTCAACATGTTGCCACACAAATGGGCGAGTCCAGACATAGATCTTTTTGCCTCACCCCAGAACTATCAGTTGGACAAATTCTGTACAAGAACTCATCACAAAAAAGCCTGGAAAGTGGATGTTCTATCATTCAGCTGGAAAAACCTATCAGTCTATACCTTTCCACCTCTGCTCTCCAAAGTTCTACTAAAAGTCAAACAGGACAAACCAAAAATGATTTTGATTACTCCAGACTGGCCTCGCCAACACTGGTACCCACTCCTGCGCAATGTGTCACACCTTCCACCGTGGCACCTGCCTCAGACACCTTACTGCCTCAGCAGAACAACCAAATTCTGCACACTCTGCTCCAAACTTTGAATCTTGCAGCATGGCTAATCACCTAAATTCACCCTTAGCATCCCTCAGTAAACCTGTGATGGATGTCATTTTGGAGGCAAGAAGGCCTAGTACTAGAAAATCTTATGCTGACAAATGGAAACGGTTCTGTGCCTGGAATCAAGTCACAAGGGATAAGCACAGCTGTGCCCAGTATTCCTCAGATTTTACAGTACTTAACTGAGATGCTTCACAAGGGCCTGTCCTTTTCTTCCATAAAAATCCATGCCTCAGCTATTTCATCTCATTACAGCACAGAACCTCCCCTCTTCTCTCATCCTCTGCTAAAGCAGTATCTCAGAGGGGCCAAAAACTTAAGACCACCCAGGAGAGCTCCATACCCTGCCTGGGACCTCAATTTTGTATTGGAAAAACTCACTCTCCCTCCTTTCGAGCCAGCTGCTACTGCAGACTTAACATTTCTCTGCTGGAAAACAGCTTTCCTTTTAGCAGTCACTTCAGCTAGAAGGATTTCCGAATTTCAGGCTCTTATGGCCGTAGAGCCTTTCATCATTTTTCATGCAAACAGTGTGTCTCTCAGGACCAGTCCATCCTTCATGCCTAAGGTGGTATCCAGTATGGCTCTTAATCAGACCATTCATTTGCCAACTTTCTTTCCCAATCCACAGAACAAGGGGAGCAAATTCTGCATTCATTGGATGTACACAGACAACTTAGATTTTACTTAAACAGGACAAAGTCTCAAAGAAAATCTGAACAACTACTGGTGGCATTTGCTGCAGGGGCAGAGGGAAAGGCTATTTCAAAGCAGACTATTTCCAAATGGATAAGCCATTGCATTCGTTTCTGCTATATGCATCACGGTAAAACTATCCCCCCAGGGGATCAGATCTCATTCCACCAGGGGCTGCATCTACTTCTACAGCCTTTCTCAGAGGTGTTCCTACCAGAGACCTTCTAGAAGCTGCTACCTGGAGCTCAGTTCATACATTCACCAAACATTACCATTTACTTTTCTTCTTTAAATCCAGAGCTGGCTTTGCCACTGCTGTCCTGCAGGGCCTTATATAGCTGGTCCTAATGCTGTATATGATTTCCTCCACCCTTCCATAGCTTTGGGAATCCACCCAAATGTAATGACTGCAACAGTGAAACATGAAGAACATAGTACAGTTGTGTACACTTGCCATAAATGTAGATGTTCAAGTGTAGTCATTGTTTCAGTCCTGGTTATCCTCCCTCCAGCCCCCTGTTTTTTTCTCTTACTATGCCTCTCCTTTATTTTTCTACACTTAAAAGCTTTTTTGGTGTATTTGCTTTTGTTTGGAGGTATATATTTTTGTGTTTAAAATTATTTATATATATTTTGCTCCCCGTTTGGGGGGCATCTGACATCTGGGGCTAGAAAAACTGATGAAATGGCGTCAGCTGCATGTTTTATATCCCTGACGACCTGACGTCATGGAAGAAGGGACAGCAACCGACGCAGGACCCAAGACTTTGTTAATCAGGCCGACTGAGGGCAACCTGCCAGCAGATTACCCAAATGTAATGACTGCAACAGTGAATACACTGGAACATCTACATTTATGGTAAGTGTACACAACTGTACTTTCTGGATCTCTCTAAGCTGAACACAGGTTCTTTCCTTTTAGGTTCATAGGTAAGTACTAGGCTGTCTACCCAGGGGAGTTTATAAGCCTAGACAGAATGTGTTGGCTTTCGCCTCCCTTTTAAATTTGTTTCCTGGCCTCTGTCTAGCAGGGCCATTGAAGTGATCCCAGGGGTAAATTTACGATTTCCCATCCACTCGTCAAGATTTCTCTTGAAGAGAGTCAGTGAGGGGCTTTGCCTAACATAAACTGGGATTCTATTCTAGAGCGAGGGAAGTCTCTGGGACAGGAATCTATTCCTCCAGCATGTCCTGTTTATTGTGCTGAGGTTTAATTCACTGGAGTGTGTGGCTCTAAGAGATTTGGTTTTCTTGAGGTGGAGCATGTCCATTAATTCCGGGTTGGACATGGCCTTATACATCAGGCATAAATCACCTCTGAGCAGGCGGTAAGCAACCGAGTAGAGCTGGAGATGTTCATCGTGTTTCACTGTTGCAGTCATTACTCTTGGGTTATCCTGCTGACAGGCCACCCTCAGTCGGCCAGAATTCCAAAGTCTAGGTCCGGTGTCTGTTGCTGTCGCCTCTTTCCTGACGTCAGTGTGCCAGGGGTATAAAAGAAGCAGCCGGCACCATTTCCTTCAGTCTTTCTTGCCGCACAGTGCCCAAAGCAAAAGCATTTCACAAGTGCCGGTCGGCCGACTCCTGAGATTTTCAAATCTGAATTTCAGAACCGAAGTCTTCATTAAAACTAAGTACCCCATTGGGGGAACTTTTTTCTTGCTCCAGACTGATGTCAGAAAAAGTTAACAATTGTATTTCTTGTGGGAAGCAAATACCTCATAAGGATTTTCACTCTTACTGTATTTCTTGCCTAGGCCCTGATCACAACGTTGCTAGCTGTCAGTTATGTAACCAACTCACTATCAAGCGTCGGTTCGATTTTGCATTTCATTACTTTGGCTGAAGATTTAATTATATAATGCCGTCGGAACAGCCAACAACCACAGTTTACAAAAAGCGCAAGGATAAGGATAGGCAACCGAGGTCCAAAACCAATGACGAAGCCTCTTCTAGGCCAGTCACCGGTTCTCAGTGAGGCACTTTCGCAGCCCCTGGCACCCGCTACCTCAGAGCCACAGGCTGCTGACGACTCCCACGTGGAGCCAGCTAGGCCTCTGGATGCTCAAGGTATTGTACACTCGGAAACTATTCCCTCAGATGGTTCCGGAGCCGCTGAGCAGGCATTGGCCTCTGAGGGTATCTTCAGACCTACACAACTATATGACGTTATGTGATCCTATCTCGCCTACATTCTGTACTGATGGGCTCGGAGCCGATCCCTCTGCTCCGACTCTGCACGCTATGCTATAGAGCGAGGCCTCTTACTGGCTGAGCTATTTCTTATCCCAGGATGCACCACCACTAATCCCCCAGATCTCGTTTGCCGCTTACAAGCTAGGATGTGGTCTCAAACTTGGCTGGGCTAAGTACTGTTTTATTCAACCTTTTCCTGTCAGGAATTTGCTTATTTTGAACCCAAAAGCTGTTTTAACAGCTATTATTGTGATACGAGTGTGTTTAGTCAAATCTGTTGAGGAATTTGTGTTTTTTAGTTAAGGGAAGGTTTCCCGTTTAAGTTAGAGGGGCCTTCCCCTATTTCTATTACTAGCGTTATATTGTGTGTCAAGTACCTGCTTGAGTTAGAGGGTCTTGACCCTCCTTTACTGTGTTTTGTGCATTTTAGTACTTAATTGTTTAAAAAAAAAAAAAAAAAAAAAAACTTTATATTTTAAACTTGCTAGTTTTTTCTCTTTGTCTGTATTATTCTTAGAGGTTTGTTACAATGTCTAAAGAGCATAGACCTTCTGGGTTTAAAAAGTGCGCGAGGTGTGGTTATAAAATGTCCATAACGGACGACCACTCCTCGTGCGTTTATTGTTTAGGCGCCAAGCACCTACAAGAGTCATGTAGTGTGTGTCACGCCTTTTCATCAAGAGTCCTCCAGGAGAGGAAGAACAAATTAATACTAAAAGGGTTGATTAAGCCATCCTTCGAGGAGGCTTTATCTTCCTCTTCCTCTCCTTCAAAAAAGAAAAAAGCGTCGGCTCCGACCAGTTTGTCAGAACCGACTGCCAAAAAACCTAGGCAGACCTCTCCATCGGCTCCACGGACTTCGGAGCCGAGGGCGGAATGGTCTGCCTCGATGCTTCCAGTCTCGACCCCTCTGGTTTCGGAGCCGAGGACTGGGGCATCGAGAGGCGGGTCACCTTCATCGGCTCCACTGATATTGGAGCCCATAAGGGTTGCCGGCTCAGACTCTGCCCCTTCGGCGCCGAAGTCCTCATCGGCACCGAGGGAAATTGTTTTGAGATCTCCCTCGGAACCGATAGTAATAGAATCCATTCGGAGCCGGTCCCCTAGTCCTATGGAGCCGATGGAGAAATCGGTTCGGACCTGATCGGTGTCATCTAGATCCTCCAAGATGTCCGATTCGGACATCGACAGGGTGCTCCTAAGACTCTTCCAGTCTCCGGTGTTTCAAAAGTTAGTTTCGGCTCCAGCCCATTTGGCTTCGGAGCCGATGGTCCACCCTGCTACTATGGTTCCTCCTCCATCAGCCTCAGCACCGTTGGAGCCGGTGCTGGTGGAACCGATGGAGGTTTTAGGGTCGGGCCCGACCCTTACTCCAACTCCGGCTCTTGAGTCGGAGTTCGGTAAGCGGACTTCTTCGGTTGGCCCCGGGGGGGGACGCTTCGGGACTGATGTTTTTGGTCCCAAGCCTTCCTCTCGGTGCGTCAGCTGCGGGAGTACCGTCTACCGTCGTGGCAACGGAGGTGGGACCCTCCCAGGATTCTGGTGGTCCCGCCTTCAGGGCTATGAGGAGTGCGTTAGCCAAATCATCTTTGGCTACCTCCACGGTCTCCCCAGCTCCTTCCCTGCATACCGAGACTGGGTCTTTGGCAGTCCCGCTGTCCTTAGACAGCGGAGCCCCGGGGCCTGAGGTTACCCCCACTGGGGTTTCCCCCCTTCCTGGAGGTCCTTCTGAAGTTTCTTCGGAGGAACCCCCCAGGAAAAGATCGTGCAAGAGGAAGCACGTTGACTCCCCTGATGAGTCTCTTACATCAGACACTTATCTCGATGATGCAGAGGGGTCCCCTAAGTCGTCCTCAGATGATGTCTCCTTTGCAGACATCCTGGAAGCCCTTAAACAACGAGGCGGCTGGCAATCCAAACCCCCTTCTGCTGATGAGTCTGTGTTCCTTAAGGCCTTCGGGGCTCAGCCCTCCGCCTCCTGGTTGTCTCCGCCCTTCGACGAGCTCTTGGACTTGATCTGTCGAAGGGGGTGGGAACACCCAGACTCTGTGGAACCGGTGCCTGCTCGTCCTAATAAGTTCCTGTCAGCACCCCCGGAAAAAGAGTTCCTGACTAAAGGTGTGGCTGTAGATGCTTTGGTGGTGGCATCTGCTACCCAGCAAGATGTAGCAGAGGCTTCGACGTCCGTCCATCCTCCTAATAAGGAGTCTAGGAGCATCGATCGGTACGGTAAGCGCACCCAAAGTTCAGCGGCCTTTACATTAAGGTCCTTGAACTATCTCACGCACTTTAACAGATTTCAGAGGGATCTGATTAAAGAACTTTCCGATACCCTCTTGGGTAACCTGCCTGAGGAGCTGGCCCAGACGGTTGGCTCTCAGCTGGCTACACTGTCGTCCATTTCAAACTCGTCCATGAGGCTCATTTCTTATGCGGCCGAAGGGGCGAGTAGAGCGGCGGGTACAGGCATTGCTCTACGGAGACAAGCCTGGCTCCGCCTGTGTCATTTTGCAGAGGCCTTTAAGTCTTCCTTTGCCGACGCCCCCTTTGATGGGTCCTCCTTGTTTGGACCCAAGGTAAAGGACACACTAACTCGCTGCGAGCAAGAAGGTAAGAGTTTGACTGCCGTAGGGGCACGATTTTCCACTCCCTTTTGGCCTTACCCCAAGGCTAAAAGAGGAGGGAAAATGTGGTTCCGTAGATCTCAGAAGTCTTACCCCTCACAGCAGGACGATCCCCCTTCCAGAGGCAGGGGAGGGGGAAATTCTTCTGGAAGACGCCGTCCCAGAGGCGGCAGAGGCCCTCACAACACTGGAGACCGCGAGTCCTTTCGTGGCTCTTCAGCCTTTCACAGTCCCTGAGGGATTGCCCGAATGTGCAGCTCCGGAGCCAGTCGGGGGTCGTTTTTCGAAGCACCTAAAAGCCTGGGAAGGTATCACTCAGGACCGATGGGTGCTTCGAATTATCGCCGGAGGTTACACCATCCCTTTCTCTCACTCTCCACCTCAGTCTAAAAAAATCCCGGACCCGCCACCCAGTCAGCGGGAAACTGCAGCCTCAGAAGTTTCAATGCTGCTGCAAAAAGGAGTCATCCAACCGGTCCCCGCAGACCAGATCGGGTTAGGGACTTACTCAAGATTCTTTTTGGTGCCAAAAAAGACCGGGGACTTGAGACCCATTTTGGACCTCAGCATTCTAAACCGTTCAGTCAAAAGTCCAAGTTCAATGGTCACCCTACAAACCATTCTCCCATTGCTGGAGAAAGGTGTTTGGATGTGCTCCATAGATCTCAAGGACACTTATTACCATATCATGGTACATCAAGCGTCCAGGAGACATCTGCGCTTCAGCCTAGGAGGCAGTCATTTTCAGTTCCGCTGCCCTTTGGTCTCACCACAGCCCCCAGGGTGTTCACCAAGTGTTTGGCGGTCGTGACTGCTCACCTGAGAAGTCTAGGATTCCAGGTGTTTCCGTATCTAGACGACTGGCTCCTAACTGCCACCTCCAAGCATCTACTATTGCGGAGCCTACAAGCCACTATATCACTGGGCAATTCCCTTGGAATCACCTTCAATTGGCCAAAGTCTGTGTTGCTGCCATCTCAACGCATAAGATTCATAGGGGTAGAGATAGACTCAAACCGAATGCGGGTCTATCTACCTACAGACAGGATACAAACCATACAGGCTCAAGTTCGAGCCTTACTTCCCAGATCCAAAGCCCCAGCCAGAATGGTCCTGCAACTATTGGGATCCATGTCCGCCACGGTTCTTCTAGTTCCCCTGGCAAGGTTGCACATGAGAATTCTCCAGTGGCTTCTTTCAGCTCAGTGGTCCTTTCAGGAACTCCCTCTCAGTTACCTCATATGGATCACGGAAACCTGCAAACGGGACCTTCGCTGGTGGCTAGTGCCCTCCAATCTGGATCAGGGACGACCCTTTGTTCCACCTCCTCCTGCGGCCACTTTGACCACGGACGCCTCCCAGATGGGGTGGGGGGGCATTCCCTGGGCAGGTCAGTCCAAGGCAAAAGGTAACCCAGAAGAGACCCTACTTCATATCATCATCCTAGAAATGAGGGCGGTGCTTCTGTCCCTTCAAGCCCTTCACGATTACCTCACTCAGGGCGTAATTGCCGTTCACACAGACAACATGTCAGTTGTCTGGTACCTGAACAAACAGGGAGGGACCAGATCCTATCCTCCTTGCAGAGAGGCCATGAGAGTTTGGGAATGGGCAGTGTCGACCAAACGCTTTCTAGTGGCTACTCATATCCCGGGCAAGTCCAATGTGATAGCCGACAGACTGAGCAGAACCATCCTCTCTCCTCACGAATGGTCTCTGAACATTACAGTTGCAAATCAGATTTTCAGCAAATGGGGAGTTCCGTGTTGCGACCTCTTTGCGACTCCACTAAATGCGAAATGCAAAAAGTTCTTCTCCCTCACCCCGGCTCCGGGGAAGAGCCCCATGGACGCACTAGTCCGTCCTTGGCCCACCGGCTTGCTTTATGCCTTCCCTCCAGTTCCTCTCCTTCCCAGGGTGATCCAAAAGGCATCTCTCTTGGGGAGCAAAATGATCTTAGTTGCTCCTTACTGGCCTCGTCAAGTATGGTTCCCCTATCTTCGGAAGTATGCTCTGGAAGGTCCATGGTTCCTGGATCAGATCCCAGACCTTTTGGTTCATCAGTCGGGACTGTTCCACCAGTCCCTACACACCTTAAAATTGACGGCTTGGCTCCTCCTCTTCCGACTATAGTCAGGAGTCATACATTGGATCCAGAAGTTGTACACATCTTATCTTCGGCCCACAAGTCTGCTACAAAGAAATTGTATTCTAGCAAATGGAAAAGATTTGCTATTTGGGCTCAACTCCGGTGCCTGGATCCCATCACTATTCCCGTATCAGAAGTACTAAAATTTTTAACTTCTCTTTTCAATCAAGGCTCTTCAGTCTCTACCATCAAGGTTCAATTGGCAGCTATTTCCAATTTTCACTTATCTATAAACCCACCTTTAATGAGCAACAGATTGTGTAAGACCTTCTTGAAAGGTGCTGCGCTTTTAAGACCTCCGATTTCTCATCCTGCTCCTCCATGGGATCTCGATGTGGTGTTACGCGCCTTAACTTCCTTCCCCTTCGAACCGGCAGCGACATGTGATTTAAAATTTCTATCGTGGAAGACTGCCTTTCTGGTGGCAATTACTTCTGCCAGAAGGGTTTCAGAGCTTCAAGCTTTGTCTGTAAAACCTCCGTACTTGGTTTTTCACAAAGACAGAGTATCTCTCAGGCCAAATCCTTCCTTTGTCCCTAAAGTTTGTTCCAGTTTCTGCCTACAACAATCATTAGAACTTCCAGTCTTCTTTCCGAAGTATTCTAACAAAGCGGAATTCATATTCCACACATTAGATGTCCACAGGCAGTTGCGTTTTTATTTAGATAGGACCAAACAAACAAGGAAAACAGATCAGTTGTCTGTATCCTTTGCAGACAATAAATTGGGCAAAGCCGTCACAACGGTCACTATTGCCAAATGGATCAGGGACTGTATTACTCAAGCTTATTCTTATTCTATCAAAGAGCTTACCACCTCTGTCAAAGCTCATTCTACAAGGGCTATGGCTACTTCGATAGCATTTCATTCTAAGCTTGCCATTAGTGACATTTGTGCTGCGGCTACATGGTCTTCCCCGCACACTTTCATTTCCCACTACAAATTGGATGTGGCATCTAGAGGACGAGCTTCATTTGGTTCCACAGTGCTCAGGAGTGTTTTCCAATGAGCCACCCAGGATTTAGGTGCTAGGGACGCTGTCCCATCAGTACAGAATGTAGGCGAGATAGGATCACATAACATCTTTTAGTTATGTACTTACCATAACTTTAGATGTTTGGGATCCATCTCGCCTACATTCCCAATAACCCACCCTCCTTCCCCCTTCCTTGGAGATCAGAGGATATCAGAAGGTCCGAATCCTGTTGTTTCATCTTGAAACATCTAACAATGTTCTATAAATAAGTTGTGCATGTGTGCATGAATGCGGATAAACAAGATCTGGGGGATTAGTGGTGGTGCATCCTAGGATAAGAAATAGCTCAGCCAATAAGAGGCCTCGCTCTATAGCATAGCGTGCCGAGTCGGAGCCGAGGGATCGGCTCCGAGCCCATCAGTACAGAATGTAGGCGAGATGGATCCCAAACATCTAAAGTTATGGTAAGTACATAACTAAAAGTTAAGCCATCTTCAGCTTCAAAGACTAAAGCAGCTCTAAAGACAAAGAAACAAGTACAGCATTCTCCTACTCAGACTTCCATGCCTAAAAAACAGATGCTCAAAATGGCCGAAGACCTAATTACTTTGATCAGGGGCTCCCATCCCCCCCTGATAAGAGGCCTAGGCAGGAGACCGAGTATGATTCTTCTGATCAGGTATCTATTTCCTCTGATTCCTCTTCTGAACAGGATTACTCCATGCTTCCCTATGAGGATTCGGATGCTGAAGAATCCATTCCTTCAGCCTCTCCTCCTCAGGACTATTCTTTTGTGGAAACGCTGCATACTATGAGGGAGCATTTCCATTGGGAGAGCCAAGATTATTCTGAATCTAAGAAAAGGCTCAGAGACTTTCTGCTTCTTCCTCAGCACAGACCCCTTGCTATTCCACCTGCCCTAGACATTGTAGATGTATTTTCAGAGTCTGGTTTGTCCCCTGACTCTTTACCCCCTGCACCTGCTAAGCCAGACAGATACTACAGGGTCCCAGATTCTCATAAATTCCTATATAAAAACCCTGCTGCTGACCCAGAAACTGTATCTCAGGGTCCCAAGGGGGTTAAAGCTTCCACTGCAAAAAAACCTATCCCCTCTGATAGGGATTCTAGGGCTCTAGACAGATGGGGGGAAAAAAGTTTACACTTCTGCCTCCCTGGCTGTAAGGGCTTTAAATTGTCAATTTCATATGCTTAAATATCAGCAATATTTAATGTCACTTCTTAAACAGAAAGTGTTGACAAATACTGAATGTTCGAGGAATTGCAGGATTTATTGCATGCAACTGAACAAGTGGCAAAGCATACTTTGCAATGTAGTTATGATTCAATGGAGGCTTCTTGCAGGGCCGCTGTTACAGGTTCTGTTATTAGAAGGCATGCTTGGTTAAAGGAACAGAATCTGCCTGAGCATGTTAAAGCAAAATTATTAGATGCACCATTACAGCATGATACTTCGTTTGGTACTAAAGCAGAAGAGATGTTGAAAAAAATGGAGGATAAAGCAAAATTTATGCAGACAGTCAAGGTTTTCTTACAGGTACAGCCACTCAGATTTAGCAGGAACTGGCCTTCTAAGAATTGGTCCTTTCCAGTCTCAGATAGACCACAAAGAGGCAGATACAGGCGTCCCAGAGGCAGATCTTCGCCCCAAGGCTCATATAGGCGTCCCAGAGGCAGATCTCAGCCCCAAGGCTCATAGAAGGCCTTAACAATGGGGTGCTCCTACCTCCAAAAGCGGAGAAGACAAATCACAACCTTACAGGAAACAGTCCTAATGATTTTCCTCTACCAGTTCCAAGCAGTTTTCTTTTGACAGCCCCCTTGAGGGGGAAACTAGCACTTTTTTTATCAAATTGGCAAATGGTTACCCAAGACAAATGGGTTGTGAAGATAGTGTCCCAAGGCTACAGGTTCCATTTTCACACTCTACCAAGGTCAAAGGGCATACCGAACCTGCCACACAATCAATGGGCAGAGACACAAAAGCAAATGACAGCCCTCATGGACATGAGGGCCATTCAGCAAGTACCACAACAAGAACAGGGACAAGGATTTTACTCCAGACTTTTCCTAGTACCCAGGAAGGACAAAACCTGGAAACCAATTTTGGACCTGTCTATACTAAATACGTTTCTGGAAGTTCCAAAATTCAAGATGTTGACTCTACAGCAGCTACTGCCCATGTTGGGCAAGAGGGCTTGGCTCTTAACTTTGGACCTGAAAGCGGCATACCTGCATGTCCCAATTAGACAGTCTTGCAGAAGATGCCTCAGATTCATAGCTGGCTCAATGCATTACCAATTCTCTGCACTGCCCTTTGGCTTATCTACTGCTCCCAGGGTCTTTACAAAATGCCTGGCACCAGTAATTGCGTTTTGCAGACAAAAAGGAATTCAAATATGTCTCTACTTGAACGACTGCCTAATTCAAGCAGAGAACAAAGACACTCTTCTAAAGCATCTGGCATTTGTAAAAAGTTTACTAACTGGCATAGGGTACACAGTAAACCAAAAGAAATCAAAACTAGTGCCCTATCAAGAGATAATATTCCTGGGTGCAAGCTTAAATACAACTGCCCAGATGGCTTATCTCACGCCAGACAAGCAAAAACAACTGACAACTTACTTCAAGAAATTGGCAACAAAAACCCACGTACCTGCAAGGAAAATCCTGCAGACCTTGGGTTTCATGGCATCCTGCATTCTACTAATTCCATATGCCAAACTGCATATGAGGAAACTACAATGGTATCTGAAAAGTGTTTGGACTCAGCATTGCCACAGCCTGGAGACAGTAATTGCACTCATTCCCTGCCTACAACAGGAGTTTCGATAGTGGGCAGAAGCCTGTCACCACAACAAGGGACTGCCATTCAGTTTACCCACAGCCAGACAGACACTGACAACGGATGCATCAGATTATGTCTGGGGGGCCCATATGGCAGGAAAATGTGTTCAGGGCACATGGTCTGCAAACCAGATGCATCTTCACATCAATCAAAAAGAGAGGTTAGCTGTTCAAAATGCCCCGACAGCTTTCAAGGACCTACTTCATCCAGGACAGTTACCGATAGACAGACAACACTACGGTCATGTGCTACATAAACATGCAGGGAGGTACACATTCCTACCCCCTCTGCAGACAAGCAATGACCTTATGGGACACAGCATTGGCTTTTCAAGTTCACCTGCAAGCACAATTCCTGCCAGGAAGAACAAATACTCTGGCAGACGAACTAAGCAGAAACCTCATGGATCCCCACGATTGGAAACTGGATCCACAAGTCTTCAGCATGATAATAAGGAAATGGGGATGCCCAGACATAGATCTATTTGCCTCCCCTCACAACTGTCAATTGCAGAGATTTTGCACAAGGATTTATCACAAGCTAGCTTGGAAAGTGGACGCCCCATCATTCAGCTGGAAAAATCTAACAGTATATGCTTTTCCCCCACTGCCTCTCCTTCCCAGAATACTCCTAAAGGTCAGACAAGAGAAGCCAAAAATGATTCTGATTGCACCAGACTAGCCACGCCAGCACTGGTACCCAGTCCTAAAGAGCTTGTTTCAAGGTCCAGCATGGATATTGCCTCAAACTTCTCACTTGCTGACCCAACAAAACAATCAGATCCTGCACAGCCAACTCAGGACCTTAAATCTGGCAGCATGGCGGATAATGTAGCCATTCAGAACACTCCTCTTTCAAAAGCTGTTATGGATGTTATCTTGGAGGCCAGGAGGCCCAGTACCAGAAAATCTTATGCAGAAAAATGGAAGAGATTCTTTGCTTGGAACCAAGAACAAGGCATTGACACGTCTGTACCAAATATTCCTCAGATTTTACAATACCTAACTGAGATGCTGAACAAAGGCCTTTCTTTCTCATCAATTAAGATTCATGCCTCTGCCATTTCTGCACATTACAATACGGAACCACCTATCTTTTCTCATAAGGCAGTACCTTAGAGGGGCCAAGAACATTAGGCCTCCAAAGAGAGCACCAATTCCGGCCTGGGACCTCAATTATGTTTTGGAAAAACTCACACTGCCTCCTTTTGAGCCAGCATCAACAGCAGATATAAAATTCTTAACCTGGAGAACAGCTCTGCTCCTAGCCATAACCTCTGCAAGGCGAGTCTCAGAGTTACAAGCACTCATGGCTGTGGAACCTTTCATCATTTTTCATCCAGACAAGGTTTCTCTGAGGACAAATCCAACATTTATGCCTAAGGTGGTGTCCAGTGTGGCCCTCAACCAAGCCATTCACTTGCCTACCTTTTACCCAAATCCACAGAACAAGGATGAGAAAATTCTGCATTCTTTGGACATGCACAGGCAGTTGCGCTTCTACTTGGACAGAACTAAAGCTTTCAGAAAGACTGAGCAACTTTTAGTGTCATATGCTGCAGGATCACAAGGAAAGGCTATCTCAAAACAGACTATTTCTAAATGGATAGGCCATTTTATCCATTTCTGCTATTTTCAACATGGCAAATCAGTGCCTAAGGGCATTAGGCCTCATTCCACCAGAGAAGCAGCCACTTCAGCAGCCTTCCTCAGAGGAGTACCAACCAAAGAAATCTTAGAGGCTGCAACTTTGGAGTTCAGTGCACATCTTTACAAAGCACTACCATTTGCCTGTCTATACGTCTAGAGCAGGCTTTGCCACTGCAGTTCTGCAGGGCCTCATAGCCTGTCCTAATCCTATTTAGCCCAGCCACCCATCCTCAGCTTTGGGATTCTACCCAAGAGTAATGACTGCAACAGTGAAACATGATGAACATAGTACAGTTGTGTACCTACCATAAATGTAGATGTTCGAGTGTATTCACTGTTGCAGTCCAGGTTACCCACCCACCATCCCCCTTCTCTTTGCTGGGACTTATCTGCACCTCTATCCTATACAACCTTTTTGGTGTATTTGCTTGTAGATAAAGGAAATGTTATTTTTGTGCATGCATTTCTTATTGGTATATTTTTTCAGCCTACCTATTTGGGGAACCTGACATCTGGGGCAAGAAAATCTGAAGAAAATGGCGTCGGCGGCTGCTTTCATACCCTGGCGCACTGACGTCAGGGAAGAGGCGACAGCAACCGATGCCGGACCTAGACTTTGGAATTCTGGCCGACTGAGGGTGGCCTGCCAGCATGATAACCCAAGAGTAATGACTGCAACAGTGAATACACTCGAACATCTACATTTATGGTAGGTACACAACTGTACTTTTCTTTAGTCAAGCTGCATAGGGCATCTGTTTGAGGGCCATAATCCTCTTGGTGAGATACTTCTGTGGTCTTTTCAGCTGTTGCATGTGTCGAGTAAGGTACATTCCAAATGGGGCATTGTACTCTCTTATGGGCCTAATCAGTGATTAGTAGAGGGGCACAGTGACCTCTCTTGATCTAGATGTGAACCCTTTTGTGATTAGGTGGGCTACATAGAAGGAATTTCTAACCACTTTGGCAATGTGATTATCAAAGAAGAGGTTGCTGTCTACCTGGGTCCCTAGGTCCCTAATTAACATCTTCCGTACTTAGTGGATTACCACCTATGTGATAATTCATGGGCACTTTGTTTTTCCCAAAGGGGATGACTGTGCATTTTTTGGCATTTAGCTTTAGGCCATGGTTCTGACACCAGGTATGTGTCTCTGTGAGACCCTTCTGGAGGATGTCTGTGTCAGCTGGAGAGTCGATTATGGCCCCCAGTTTGCAGTCATCTGCGAACTTGGTCAGCCGTAGTCCTCCTGTGCTTGCCTGTACCTCAGAGAAGTATATACTGAAAAGGAGGGGTCCCAGGACCGAGCCCCATGGGACGTCACTTGTAACTGGTTTAGAGTCAGACATGGCACCCTCAACTCTGACCATGTGTGTTCTATCCATGAGCCAGTTGGCAGCCCATCTCGTGACATAGGGGTTAATGTTCAAGCTGGTGAGCTTATCTATGATGCCAGAGTGGGGAATGGTGTTGAAGGCCTTAGTGAGGTCCAGGTAGGCTGTGTGGACTACCTTTCCTTCATCTGTGGCCTTGGTAACTGTTTCAAAGAAGTCAACTAGGTTTAGGAGGCAGGATCTGGCTTTAACAAAGCCAAATTGGGTAGGGTCCAGTGTCTGGAGGTTCCCAATGTCTCTGTTTATGAGTTCCATGATTATTCGCTCCTTAGCTTTGCAGACCAGGATGTAGTCAGGCTTATAGGGCGATAGTTCCCAGGTTCTGTTGTGGCACCACCTTGGTGGAGCGGGATGACTGTTTCTGTACGCCATTCTTTGGGTAGATAGCCTGTGGTAAGGTGAGGGTTTAGTTTATTTTGAAGCTTGTGTAAGACGCAGCCTGGGATACCATCAGGTCCCATTGATGCAGTGTTTTTAGCTTTGAAGAGGGCTGTTTGTACCTGCATGTCTGTGATGTCTGGGGCTCTGCATTCTTCTGGGATGGACACGGGCCCTTTTGGAGGTGGGGGGGGGGGTAAAGTTTGCACTGAACCTGTCAGCCAGGATGTTGGCAATGTCAGTTGGTTCAGTGTATTTTTTGCCATTTTGCACTAGCTCAGAGCCTATCTGAGAGTTGCCACCTAGATTCTTGACATAGCTAAAGAAGGCTTTGTGGTCATCTTTAGAGACTTGGGAATTTTTCTTTCGAAACTGGCCTTGGATGATTTTGAGGGATCGTAGTTTCTTGCTAATATTGATCAGTGATGCCTTTCCTTTTTGGGATTTTGCATTATCATGTAATAGTTTTGTCCTTCTGTTGTATAGCTTATTTATGGCCGGGGACCACCAGACTGGTTTCCTCCTTTTGGAGGAGTGAGTCTTGGTTTTACTTGGGATGGATCGATCCATGCATTCCTGTAGATGCTCATAGAATGCATTTGTAAAAGATTTCGCGGTTTGAGCAGCGTTATCTTTTAGCGGGGGGGCTTTGAAACTTTCCACTTCAGTCTTGAAGTGTGAAATTGACTTTTGAAAAGTTTTTCACAGTGGTTTCTTTGACTGGGGGTGGGGGTTGGGATGTGGATGTCCAGCGTGATTAGTTCATTATCTAATCTTACCAGCGAGGGGTTTACCTCTGGTGTGGAGCACATATCCCCCATGTTGGTGATGATCAGGTCCAATATGTTGTCACCTCTTGTTGGCGTGGTGACCAGCTGTTCCAGGGCATTTGAGTTTATAAACTCTAGGAAGCGTTGGACAAAGGAGTTTGTACTTGAGTAGTTATCACAGTCGATGTTTGGGTAGTTGACATCTCCCAATGTCATGGTGTTTGGTAGGACCTTTATATTTTCCAATGTTCTCAGGAATGCTGAGTGGGGGTCCTGAGAACAAGGTAGGTGATCTGTAGGAAGCTACGATCTGAAAAGCAGCTTTGCCCACTGTTAGTTGCACATGGATGGTCTCCGAGGCCTCGTGCTGTGCTATTAACCTGGAGCTGTGGGTATCCTTTATGAAAATGGATACATCCCCTCGTTTTGTATTTCGGTCCGGGTTCTGGGGCCGAAAGGTGTGGTATGAGTTGTAGCCTGGTAGTGATGGGGTGCTCTCTGGAGCCTTGAACCAGGTTTCTTTTACTGCACAGATATCGATTTTCTCCATGCTAAGGAGTGCCTCAAGCGCGTGCATTTTGAGGTTTAGACTTCTGGCATTGAGTAGCATTACCCTCAGTTTCTGGTTACTTGTGTTGTTTATGGAGGTGGGTTTGTCTTTTGAGTCTTGCCTAAAAACGGCACTATGGGGGTGGCAAGAGCCTTGGCCAGTATTCAAAAGCCTAAGGGCGACAGGTGCAAGCCATCTCTGGCGAAGCAGCGTGGCTTGTCAGGCATGTCGTCCCAAGCTGACAAACACTGGATCCCCTTTGAACGACACCAGTAGCTTAGCCAGTTGTTAAAACTGATCATTTTTTCTTTGTACTGTGGCATCATTCTTGGTGAGGGCAAGATGCTACTCAGGGTCAGGGTCATACCGGCCTGGGCTACATGATCAGAGAGCTCCTCTATGTCTCTCTTCATGTAGTTCAAGGAGGTACGTCTCAGGACAGAGTCAAATTTGTACTTGTTTTGGAGTGACCTGAGTGCTTGTGTTAAGTGGCGGAGACTGGCACCCGACAGGCAGCTTACAGTAACCTTCTCCTTGTTCAGTCTAGTGAGTGGAACGTCAAAGTGCCTGACAATAGAGTCACCTATTACTAGTGTATTGGGTGTGTTGTTATGCCTTAAGGGCTGTGGTTGCGTGGCACACTGACTTTGTGAAGTATGTGATACATGGTTGTTGTTTGAGGTGGAGGTTGCTTGGATGTCTGCTTTGGTGGTCTCTGCTGCTTAGGCAGATTTTTATTTAGAGTCTCCGAGTATGTTTTTGTGTATTTATGTGTGTTGTTTGCTGGTGCATGTGTGACTGTTGTATGTGAGACTGGAAGTGTGGTGCAAGTGTTTCCCTTCTCCTCCTGACTGGTTGTTCCAGCCTTGGGTTGAGATAGCTTGGCCTCCAGTTTGGCTGTATAGTTGCATCTCTCACATACATTTGTGTTTGTTGAAAGGAGGAGAGGGTTGTCTGTATACATGAGGCAATTGTAACATTGCCTTAAGATTCCCAGATTCACCAGCTGGACTGGAGAGTATACCTGAAACTGCCCTTTGGACATTACTGTATGGGTAAGTGAACTGATTTACTGATTGTCCGGTAGGGACGAATAGGGAGCCTTGTACTACTGTATAGTAAAGGGGAGGTGTAGTGTTACCGTTTGAGTGCTTACTGAGAGCTTGGAGCAAGTGTTGGGCTGTACAAGGAAAGTTAGAGTGCTTAATTTGAGAGTTTGACTAGTTCTAAGGGAAAAATTGAAGAGCAGACTTTGTGGAGCCTGGAATAGTTTAACCCTAGCTAACTGGCGCTGCGCTGTGCACAAAACTGCACAAATGCGGGTTTTAAGGCAGGGAGTTGAAAGGGATAGGAATTAGTCCAAAACAGCCAATAAACTACTAGTTGCTGGGCTGAGACCACTCCTCCTGGGATAGAGATGGGCTGCTCAAAGCTCCCCACTCACTGGTGAACAGAGAAACTTCCCCCTATCCAAGTAAGGATGTGGGCAACACAGGAACTTGTACCGCAGCCCTGAATTCAGCAGAACCTGAAAACTGGACTAGACTAGCTTAGAAAAGGCAGGAATGCTATGCTTGCGAACCTTGCTTTTGAATGTTATCCTTTCAAATCTTGTTTCCACTGCTACTTTCCTCAGGCTTTTCTGGTTTCTCTGGATTTCAAAGATGCTTATCAACATATATTCATCCCCTTTTCAGGAAATTTTTGCGTTTCTCTGTTGCTTCCTGGCATTTTCAGTTCTCTGCTTTGCCTTTAGGCCTCTGTACTGCCCCAAGGGTCTTCACCAATGCCTCGCTTCTGTGATTGCTTTGTGCAGACTAAGGAGGATACAGTTCTTTCCCTGCCTGGACAACCTGCTTATTCAGGCCTCCTCTCGTGGTCTTACTTCATCTTGTACACTTTACCATTTCTCTCCTGCAAAGCGTGGGGTTTACGGTAAATTTCCAGAAGTCATTTATGACTCCTTCCCAGGATCACATTTTTCTGAGTTGCAGGATCCTGACTGTTCCAATGCTGGCATCCCTGCCCCCTCCCAAAGCCTTAACTCTCATTTTTGTCTTCCAGTCCCTTCTTCCTCTTGCTTCAGTCACAGCCAGAGAATTTCTGAGGGCTCTGGTCTATGTGGCTTCCACCATTCCTATGCTTTCTCTAGCCAAGCTCCACATGAGAAAGCTTCAATGATTTGTAAAATATGTTTAGCTTCAACATTCTCATACTTTAGAATTTCTAATACCCCTACTTTCATGCCTCCGGCTGGAACGTCTGTGTTGGGTTCATCAGATGTACCTCAACCCAGGGTTTCCTTTCTAACCTCCTGTCCCCTCTCAGGAACTTTTCACAGATGCCTCGTATGTGGGATAGGGGCCTCCTTCGGCCCTCTGAAGATAAAGGGCCTTTGGTCGCTTCAACAAATGAAATACCACATTATTGTCAAGGAGCTAAAGTTCTTTTGCTGGCTCTTTAGGCTTTTCATTGTCTTTATTTTCTTTCTTTCAGGGTACTTCAGTATTCTGACAGATGTTACCACAGTGATATGCTATGCCAACAAGCAAAGAGGCAGACCGGGGTCTCATCTTGTGTGCAGGTTAGGTCTTCAGGTTTGGGATCTAGCTATCCATTGTCAGGTGAGCCTTCGGGCAGTTTAAATTTTTTCAGATCAGAACATAATGGCAGATTCTCTGAGCAGATCCATGACACTATCTCATGAGAGGATGCCCCACAGGGATATTTTTCTGGGCACTGTCCACCAGTGCGGTACTCTTCAATTAGGTCTGTTTGCCTCCCCTCTGAACAGACAACTTCCTCTGTTTTGTGCCAGAGTCCTATGCCCTCTGGCCTGTAAGGTGGATGCCCTTTCTTTGTCTTGGAAGGTCTTCTTTCATTATTCCTTCCCCTCATTCCAAAGGTGTTGTTCAGTATAAAGAAGGGTGCTCACAAAGTCTTGCTGGTGACTCCTTTTTGGCCCAGACAGCATTGGCTCCTTCTGCATCTTATGAAGGGCAGTCATCACAAGTTACCCCTCACAGTGGGCCTACTCCCACAAAGCAAGGATCTCTCATCCATCCCCACCTGTCCACTCTTCAACTGACTTTGTGGGTGATGGGGTTTTGATCCCTTTCAGACAACTTTTTTTTAAGGACGTGCTTCATGTCCTACAGGATATCAAGAAGAGACTTTGACTTGTATCCTGGATCCACATACTGTGAATGTACCTTTGGCTCTGTCTTATTTGTGTGAATTTCTCAATACTGGGTTGGCATATTCTTGTTAAGGCCCACCTATCAGCTATTTCTGCTTGTCTGCCTTTGACTTCCCCTTTAGTTTCTGTATTTGAAACCAAACAGTTTCTTAACGGCCTCCTTCATATTAGCTCTCCCTGGAAACCTGTTCCTTCTTCCTGGGACCTTTAATTTTGTTTTAGCAAAACTGATTCGGGCTCCTTTTGAGCCTCTGGCTAAAGCTTCCTTATTATTCTTGGAAGACTGTTCTTTTTGCCATTACCTCTGCCAGACAGGTGTCTGAGCTGCAAGTCATTATGGCTGTTCCTCCTTTTTTGTTTTTTTCATAAGGAAAAGCATACCTCTCAACTGACCCTGATTTGGACTCAAATTTTAGCTCTGTCCCTCTTAATCCCTCCTAAAACTAGTGACTTCTGGAGGAAAGGTGGTGAATTACACTTGATGAATAATGACAATAATTAAGAGTTAGAGTTCTTTTACTTCAGGAAGTGTTTATTAATTCATATGCTCTGATTCTGTCAATGTTTCAAGTTAACAGCACTAATATTTTAAAAGTGTCCCTAATTTTTTTCTTGACTTGTCCCTGATTCTGTTGAAATTTGTTCCCGATTGCTTGAGAGGTCTGAGGACAAGGTGCCTCTTCATACTAATCCTTCTTTTATTCCCAAGGTGGTTAATGAGTTGTCTTTAAATCCATTTATTCCTTTGTCCACTTTTTCCCCTTCTATACAGTCTGCTAGTGAGAAGGTTCTTCACACCTTGGATTTGCATAGACAATCCTGATATTATTTGGATAATACTAAAGCCATTCGTAACTCTGAGCAGCTTTTTGTTTCCTTTTATCCTAGGTCTTTAAGTTTGGTTGTTTCCAAGCAAACCATTTCTTCTTGAATATCTAAAGCCATTTCCTTTTGTTATTCCTTTATGGGAAGAGCCTTCTTTCTTCTGTTAAGGCTGATTCTAAAAGGGTTGGAGCCGTGTTATGGTGCTTTTTTTCAAGGGTTGGATACAAATTCTGATGGTCACTCACTGCAGGGATCTTAACCTAGCCTCTGACATAAAACAGGTCATGCCGGGGAGAGAAATGCATCTCCCAGAGACTGACACTTCTCTGGAACAAGCCTCCAACTCATGTGAAACAGAGCCCCCTCCTTGCCCCTCTTCAAACACAACCCAGATCAATGGATGGGTGACCGCAAATTCACTCATGGGTTGGCACCCATGTCCCTCCTGGGTATAGGAGGTTGGTGTTGGGTACCATAGGCCCTTATCTCTGTGAACCTCATTCATCTAACCACCAACAATTGGGGCAGATTGGGATAAATTTGGCTAGGCTTGTAAGGGCTCTAGGGCCATTAGCCTAGTAACCTCCTGTGAACCTATAATTCTATTTCTGAGGCAGGTAACTGATCTTCTGTCCATACTTTTACCAAGTGCTGTAAGTTGGATGTGATTTTTAGGCCAGAGCTGGTTTTGCCAGGGCTATTTTTCATGGCTTCCTTGAGGGCTCTGTTGGCCCTTCCTCCTCCCAGTCTTCTGAGCTATTGTACTTTGTGTTGTAAAGAACACTGCAGCAGTGATATGGAAGGACATAGTATAGTTGTGTAAATCTTGCCATAACAGTAGATGTCCTTTTTTTTCACTGTTGCAGAATTAGCTGCTTCCCTCCTCCCCCTGTTCCCTTTTTTTCTGGATGTACTTGTTACCTACCAGTATTCTTAGACTGTTGTTCTTGCTGGGGCTTTTTCAGTTCTGAGGATGGTATGTCCGTATGTCACCTTTATGCCCTACACCATGCATATAGGGAGCATATGTTTGACGTACAGAATACCCATTACAATCTTAATGAGTTTGGTATACTGGCCGGGCTCCCTTAGGCAGGGAATCCCTATTGCAAAGAATACTGGAACAGTGAAGAGAAGGACATTTACTGTTGTGGTACGATTTTATACAGCTGTACTTTCTTCAGAAGCTCCTTTGCAGGTAAGTGTTTGTGACCATGCTCCATATTTTGTTGTTTTTTTCTTAAAAAAAAAAAAAAAAAAAAGATGCATCTTCCTTCTCACATATTTAGCTCTGCTGTTAGTGGTTGGTTGAGTGTCTGAGTTCTGCTGTCATCTTCCATCCTGCTGTTTTATTTTTTATTGGAGACTCAGTCCTGTGATCTATGACAACTGACCGAATGATTTTACCTGTTCATTTTGAAAACATTTGATGGGAAGTTATCCTATCTTGCCTTCATTCTCTACTGATGGATTCGGAACCAATCCTCTGTTCCGACTCTGCCATTTACTAAAGCTCGAGGTCTTCAACTTGCTTGTGGCTCACTTCCTATCCCATGATGCTGTAGGGCATTCCCCAGATCTCGTTTGCTGCTGAAAAAGATCTAATGTCTCATCTAGATGTTCATCGTGCATACAGCTGCAGTCATAACAGATGGGTTCTCCTGCCGTCAGGCGGGTCCTCGGTCGGCCGAATTCCAAAGTCTAGGTCCGGCGTAGGTTGTCGTCGCTTCTTCCCTGACGTCAGTGTGACAGGGGTATAAAGGAACCAGCCGACGCCATTTTCTTCAGTCTTTCTTGCCACGTGGTGCCCGAAGCAGAAGCAGTTCGCAAGTGCCGGTTGACCAGCTCCTGAAATTATGAAATTTGGAAACTGAAGTCTTCTTAAAAGCTAAGTACCCCGTTGGGGAAACTTTTCTTGCCTCAGACCGATGTCAGACAAAGTTAATAATTGTATTTCTTGTGGGAAGCAAATACCGCATAAAGATTTCCATTCCCTCTGTATACCTTGTTTAGGCCCAGACCACGACGTCTCGGTCTGTCGCTTTTGTGCTACATTCAACAAACGCACTATTAAGCGTCGGGCGGAGTTCGCCCAGCATTATTTTGGGAAAGCATTTAACTATACTATGTCGTCGGATACTCCGACTCCGGTTTTGTCTAAAAAACGCATAGACAAGGACTGACACACGAGGTCCGCGGCCTCTACTGACACCACGCCAAAGCCGACTACACGTGGTCCGGTTCTCAGTGAGGCGCCTCCGCAGCCCCTGATTACCAACGACACTTCTTTGACGGTGTCTCCTGTGCCCGAGGTCGCAGGCTCCTTGGCCTACACCCCGACTACAGATACCGAAGCCACTCTTGGCGTTGAAACTCAGAATGTGGACAGGTCCACCTCCACTCAAGGTGTCTTCAGACCTTCCTCTTCTTTCTCCATCAAGGCCTTCACCAAGTCTAAAGCAACCATGCACTCTAAGAGACCAGCTACACAGGGCCCATCTCCAGGCCCCATGCTTAAGAAACAGATGCTTAAAATGGCTGAGGATTTAATTACTCTAATCAGAGGTTCTCAGCCCCCACCGGACAAAAGGCCCAGAGTGGAGGAAGATTCCCCCTCCTCTGATCAGGGCTCCATTATTTCAGAGCACTCCGATGATGAGGAACATTCTTACTCCCCTTTTGAAGACTCTGATGCGGAGGAGTCCATCCCTTCTGTATCCCCCCCTGAGGATTACTCATTTGGGGAAACTTTGCATACCTTAAGGGAACACTTCCACTGGGAAGGCCAGGATTATTCAGATTCCAAGAAAAGGCTCAAGGAATTTCTCTTGTTACCTCAGCATAGGCCTCTGGCTATACCTCCTGTCTTGGACTTCCTAGATGATGTTTACTCGGAGGCCTGCCTTAACCCGGACTCCTTACCTCCAGCTCCAGTTAAGCCTGACAGGTACTACAGGGTTCCTGACTCGCACCAATTTCTTTACAAAAGCCATGCTGCTGACCCAGAACCCATCTCCCAGGGCCCCAAGGGAGTTAAGGCCTCCATTGCCAAAAATCCATTGCCTTCCGAGAGAGATTCCAGATCCCTAGAAAGGTGGGGAAAAAAGGTATATACCTCGGCTACCTTATCCATGAGGACCTTAAACTGTCAGTTTCATATGCTAAAATACCAACAGTTTTTGTTATCACAATTGAAGAGTAAAATGTCACAACCTGAACAACCAGACTTGAAGGAGTTGCAGGATTTGATGCATAGTGCAGAACAAGTGGGTAAGCATAACTTACAATGTGATTTTGATGCTCTAGAGGCCTCATGTAGAGCTGCTGTTACAGGATCAGTCATACGTAGGCATGCCTGGCTCAAGGAACAAGCCTTGCCTGATCATGTCAAAGCTAAATTACTAGACGGCCCTCTTCAAAAGGATGTACTATTTGGTGCTAATGCTGAGGAGGTATTAAGGAAAATGGAGGAAAAGGCTAAATCAATGCAAACTGTGAAAGAATTTCTACAGGATCAACCCCCACGTTTTAGTAGAAATTGGCCTTCCAAAAACTGGTCCTTTCCTGCCACAGACAGACCCCAAAGAGGCAGATACAGGCGCCCGAGGGGCAGAGGACAATCCCAGGGATCGTATAGAGGCAGACAATGGCAAGCTCCTACACAAAGAGGTGGTGAGGACAACTCGCTATCTTTCAGAAAGCAAACCCAATGACTTTCCCCTTTGCATGCCAACCAGGTTTCAAATGGCAGCCCCCTTAGGAGGAAAGCTGGCATTATTTTCAAAAAATTGGCACGTTGTCACAAAGGACAAATGGATCCTGGACATTATAAACAGAGGCTACAGAGTCCATGTTCACACCCTTCCAAAAATGAGAGGCATGCCAAACCTGCCACACAATCAGAGGGCAGAGGCACAAAAGCAAATTACAGATCTCATAAATATGAAAGCTATTCAAGAGGTACCTACGCACGAACAAGGTCAAGATTTTTATTCCAGGCTATTTCTGGTGCCAAGGAAGGGAAAAGATTGGAGACCTATTTTGGATCTATCCATCCTAAACACATTTCTACTCGTACCAAAATTCAAGATGCTCACTACAGCAACTTCTTCCCATGCTGGGCAAGGAGTCTTGGCTGGTAACATTGGACCTCAAGGAGGCATACCTGCATGTCCCAATCAGACAAAATTGCAGAAGGTACCTCAGATTTCTTGCAGGTTCAACCCATTATCAATTCTCTGCATTGCCCTTTGGCTTATCTACTGCGCCCAGAGTATTCACGAAATGCCTGGCATCAGTAATTGCCTACTGCAGACTTCAAGGGATACAAATATACCCCTATTTGGACGACTGCCTGATCCAAGCGGACAGCAAGAACATCCTTCTGAAGCATCTGGCTTGTGTAATAATGTTATTGAAATCTCTGGGATAGACAGTCAACAAAAAGAAATCAAGGCTAATACCCTCTCAGAAGATAATTTTCCTGGGTGCCAATTTGGACACAAACACCCAGATGGCCTACCTCACGCCAGAGAAGCAGGGGCAACTAATACAATACTTCAGAACACTAGCAAATTGCACCAGGCTGACTGCAAGGAAAATCCTGCAGTCTCTGGGATTCATGGCATCTTGCATCTTACTAATCCCATGTGCAAAGCTGCATATGAGGAAACTACAGTGGTACCTGAAAAACATATGGTCTCAACACAGCCACAGTTTGGAAACAATAATACCACTAATTCCATGTCTGCGAAAGGAATTTCTGTGGTGGGCTCAAGCATGTCAAACAAACACAGGTCTTCCATTCAGCAAGCCTCAAGCAAATCAAGTCATCACAACAGACGCCTCGGACTACGCCTGGGGGGTGCACATGACAGATCGGTGCATTCAGGGCAAATGGTCCCAAAAAGAAAAGCACCTTCACATCAATCAAAAAGAAATGCTAGCAGTAATAAATGCTATTATAGCTTTCAAGGACCTTCTACAACCAGGTCAATTATTGATAAGAACGGACAACACCACAGTTATGTGGTACATAAACAAAACAGGGAGGAACACATTCTTACCCCCTATGCAGACTAGCCATGTCATTTTGGAACATGGCCATGGACTTACAAATGGAACTACAAGCACAGTACTTGCCAGGCAAGGAAAACACGCTGGCAGACAACCTAAGCAGGAATATGACAGATCCACACGAATGGAAATTGCATCCAAAAGGTTTTACAGAAATAATCCAAGAATGGGGAAGGCCAGACATAGATCTCTCTGCCTCCCACAAGAATCATCAGTTGACAAAATTCTGCTCAAGGATCTTCCATCCAAAGGCCTGGAGAGTGGACGCTCTTTCTTTCAGTTGGACATCAATGACAGTTTATGCCTTCCCTCCTCTTCCTCTGCTGCCCAAAGTTCTTTTAAAGACCAAAGCAGACAGACCAAAGATGATTCTCATTGCTCCGGACTGGCCAAGGCAACACTGGTACCCACTCCTGAGGAGCCTGACGCATTCCCCACCATGGACCCTGCCTCTAATGCCTCTTATTCTGACTCAGCACAGTTTCAAAACTCTTCACAGCCAGCTAAAAACACTCAATCTAGCCGCATGGAAGATTCCTTAGCATCTCAACAGGCCCTACTCTCCAAGGAGGTGCAGGGTGTCATTTTGGAGGCCAGAAGGCCATCAACTAGAAAAGCTTACTCCGCAAAATGGAAACGTTTTTGTGTCTGGAATGAGAAAAAGGGCCAGGATCCTGGAAAACTGAATTTACCTCATATACTACAATATTTGGCTGAACTGCTAAGCAGTGGACTTTTTCTCCTCCATCAAAATGCATGCCTCAGCCATTTCTGCAGAATACAACACTGATCCACCTTTATTCTCTCACCCTCTCTTAAGACAGTTCCTCAGAGGGGCTAAGAATTTAATGCCTCCAAGGAAACAACCAATACCTTGCTTGGGATCTTAATTTCATTCTGGAAAAATTGACCTTGCCTCCCTTTGAGCCTGCTGCTTCATCAGATTTGCAATATTTGTCCTGGAAAACAGCTTTCCTTCTGGCTATCACATCAGCTCGTAGAGTTTCAGAACTACAGGCTCTCATGGCTGTCCAGCCTTTTATCATCTTCCATCAGGACAGAGTTTCCTTACGAACCAACCCGTCTTTTATGCCTAAAGTGGTATCCAGGGTAGCTTTAAATCAGGCCATACATTTACCTACTTTTTATCCTAATCCTCAAAACAAAGGGGAGAGATAATTCCTTGGACATCCACAGACAGCTGCGTTATTATTTGGACAGAACAAAGCCTTTCAGAAAATCAGAACAGCTCTTTGTGGCCTATGCGGTAGGAGCTCAAGGGAAGCCAATTTCCAAACAGACAGTCTCAAAATGGATAGCCCACTGCATACGCTTTTGCTATTCCTTTCATGGCAAAACTGTTCCTACAGGCATTAGAACTCATTCCACCAGGGCTACAACCACCTCTGCAGCCTTCTTCAGAGGAGTTCCTACCAAGGATATTTTGGAAGCAGCCACTTGGAGTTCTGTGCATACCTTCGCCAAGCACAACAACCTACCATTATACTCCAAATCTAGAGCAGGCTTTGCCACTGCAGTCTTGCAGGGCATTTTGGCTCCTCCTAGTTCCACCTAGTGCCTTCCACCCCTTTCTTAGCTTTGGGATTCTACCCATCTGTTATGACTACAGCTGTATGCACGATGAACATTTTACACTTTTGTACCTACCATAAATGTAGATGTTCGAGTGCTAATACAGCTGCAGTCCAGGTTTCCCTCCCTCCTTCCCCTCTTGGGACAGGCCTGTAGGCTGACACATCCTCATACAACCTGATTGGGGTATTCATTTGTGATTTATTTGCTTGCAACTACTGTATTTTGATTATATTGCACTGCATTATTACACAAATTTATGTATTGCCTTCTTTCTGGGGGCACCTGACATCTGGGGCAAGAAAAACTGAAGAAAATGGCGTTGGCTGGTTCCTTTATACCCCTGTCACACTGATGTCAGGGAAGAAGCGACGACAACTGACGCCGGACCTAGACTTTGGAATTCGGCCGACCGAGGACCCACCTGACGGCAGGAGAACTCATCTGTTATGACTGCAGCTGTATTAGCACTAGAACATCTACATTTATGGTAGGTACAAAACTGTACTTTCTGGCTAAGTGAAATTGTTTTTTTTTTCTCCTTACAACTTAAATATTTAAAAAATTATTTTTACGGTTTAGTAGTTTGGTAATTTCCTTTCTTCTACGGATTTTCTAACGCTTCTTTCTTTATATATATATATATATTTATATATGTATGTGTGTGTGTGTATATATATATATATATATATATATATATACATATACATATATAGTGTTAGTCCTCAGTATCCCTATTTAGAATAAAAGTGTGTTTCTTATATATTTACTTTATTATTGGATAGAAATTGATATTAGGGTAGTTAAAAACCTTTACGTAATTACTTAGGATTTTTTGCATGTTATCAGCCTGCTGTTAAGGCTAGCATGTGTTTATTTAGATTTTGAGCCCGTTTTACTTAGAATGAAAAGATAAAGTGAACAAGCTCTAGCCTAGGGAGTGCGCCTTCACCATATGAAAACGAAAATCCACAATAAGGTTACTCCCTCCACGTGGAGGGAGTATCCTTATTGTGGATTTTCGTTTTACTTAGAAGGCTGTTTTTTCTTTTTATTTTATATCTTCATTAGGCTTGTATTTCTAGCAGAATGCTGTTTTCCTTTTTCAACAAGGAGTGTTGTAATTGTAGGTGAATCCCTTGTTGATGTTCTTTGTGTTTTACTGTTGCAGTCATTACATTTGGGTAATCTGTTGGTAGGTTGCCCTCAGTCGGCCTGAATAACAAAGTCTTGGGTCCTGCATCGGTTGCTGTCTCCTCTTCCATGACGTCAGGTCATCAAGGGTATAAAACATGTAGCCGACGCCATTTTAATCGGTCTGTCTTGCCGCGCGGTGCCCAAAGCAGAAGCAGTTCGCAAGTGCCGGTCGGCCGACTCCTGAAATTTTCGTTTTCGAGTTTCAGAACCGAAGTCTTCAAACTAAAGCTAAGTACCCCATTGGGGAAACATTTTCTTGCTCCTTACCGATGTTAGTAAAAGTTAATAATTGCATTATTTGTGGGAAGCAAATACCTCATAAGGATTTCCATTTGTACTGTATTCCTTGCCTAGGCCCTGATCACAATGTACCTTGCTGTTGGTTTTGTGCTAAATTTAACCAACGCACTATTAAGCGTAGATATATTTTTGCTTCTAAATATTTTGGTTCAAGATTTAACTATCCTGAAATGTCGTCTGTTAGCAATCCGACTACCGGAGTTCACAAAAAATGCCAGGAAAAAGAGACAGACCGTCGAGGTCCAAAACTGACGAAGCTTCTCCTAAGCCATTCACCTTTTGAGTCGCAGGCCTCTACAGAGACCCATTTGGAGTCTGGTATGTTGCGAGATTCTGCAGGTATTGAACCCGCGGATGTCTCTCCTTTGGATGGGTCCAGAGCCGCTGAGCAGGCACAGTCTTCTGAAGGTGTTTTCAGGCCTCGACATTTGTATATTAAACTGACGCCATCATCAAAAACAATGCCTAAATCAACTTCTATGTCTAAAAAACCGATACATGAGCCATGTGCTCAGACCCCTGTGCCTAAAAAACAAATCAAAACAGCTGAGGATTTAATTACCTTGATCAGGGGTTCCCAACCCCCCCCCCCCCCCCCCCCCCGCTAAGAGGCATAGGCAAGGCACTGATTATGAATCTTCAGATCAGGTTTCCATTTCTTCTGTTTCCTCTTCTGATCAGGAATTTTCTATTTCACCTTATGAAGACTGTGATGCAGAAGAATCCATCTCTTATGCTTCTTCTCCTTAGGATTACTCTTCTGAAGAGACTTTGCATCCTTTAAGGGAACATTTTCACTGGGAGAGTCAGGACTTCTTAGAATCTGAAAAGAGGCTTAGGGATTTTCTTCTTCTTCCTCAGCATAGGCCTTTGGCAATATCTCCTGTATTAGACATTGTTGATGTGTTTTCGGAATCAAGCATGGCTCCTGATTCCCTGCCTCCGGCTCCTAGTAAGCCAGACATATTTATAGGGTTCCTGACTCCCACAAATTTATTTTCAAAAATCCTGCTGCTGACCCTGAAACTATTTCTCAGGGTCCCAAGGGTTTTAAAGCTTCTACAGCCAAAAATCCTACCCCTTCTGATAAAGATTCCAGGGCGCTGGATAGATGGGGAAAGAGGGTTTATACGTCTGCAACCTTGGCAATCATGGCTTTAAACTGCCAGTTTCATATCCTTAAATATCAACAGCATGTTATGGGCTTACTGAAACAGAAAATGATGTTGATTTCTGATTGTGTGGAAAATAGAGTTGCAGGATTTATTGCATTCAGCAGAACAGGTTGGAAAGCATACTTTGCAATGTGGTTTTGATTCCTTGGAGGCCTCTTACAGGGCCACCGTAACTGGATCTGTGATAAGAAGGCATGCCTGGCTCAAGGAGCAAAATCTGCCTGATCATGTTAATGCTAAATTGTTCGATGCCCCTTTACAAGCAGGATAGTCTGTTCGGTAATAAGGCAGAAGAAGTTTTAAAGAAAATGGAAGACAAAGCTAAATCTATGCAAACTGTAAAAGATTTCCTGCAAGTGCAACCACCCAGGTTCAGTAGACACTGGCCTACTAAGAATTGGTCCTTTCCTGTGTTCAACAGAGCCGCTCAGGGCAAACCCAGATGCTCCAAAGGCTCCAGTTTTCAATCACAAGGATCTTACAGGTCAAAGCAATGGGGTGCCCCACCTCCAAATCAAGAGGTAACAAAGCACAAACCCTACAGTAAACAGTCTCAATGACTTTCCTCTGCCATCTCCAAGCACTTATCTTTTGGCAGCCCCCTTGGGGGGAAAACTAGCAGTTCATGCTCAAAATTGGCATTTAATTTCCCAGGAAAAGTGGGTATTAAACATAATATCCCAGGGGTACAGATTTCATTTCCACACGTTGCCAATTCCAAATGGATGGCCAGATCTACCACCGAACCAGTGGTCAGAGGCCCAGAACCAAGTCATGTCCCTCATGGATATGGGGGCTATTCAGCCAGTGCCAGAAAAGGAAGAAGGACAAGGATTTTATTCAAGACTTTTCCTGGTACCCAGAAAAGATGAATCATGGCATCCAATTCTGGACTTATCAATTCTAAATACGTTCCTGGACATTCCAAAATTCAAAATGCTGACTTTACAACAGCTACTGCTTATGCTAGGCAAGAATGCATGGTTGGTAACTCTAGACTTAAGAGGCCTACCTGCGTATCCCAGTAAAGGAATCTTGCAGAAGATACATCCGTTTCAAAGCAGGCTTTTTGCATTACCAATTCTCTGCACTGCCCTTTGGCTTATCTACTGCGCCCAGGGTCCTTACAAAGTGCCTGGCACCAGTACTTGCATTTTGCAGACAAACATTCAAATTTATCCATATCTGGACAATTGTCTCATTCAGGCAGAGGACAAGGACACTCTTCTTCAACATCTGGCGTTTGTAAAAAGGCTTCTAGCATGCCTAGGGTACACCATAAATAAAAATAAATCGCAACTAGTACCCTCTCAAATAATTACATTCCTGGGTGCAAGCTTGAATACAGTTGCCCAGATGGCTTACCTCATGCCAGACAAATTCAATTGACAACATACTTCAAACAAGTGGAAACAAAAACCCAGCTATCTGCAAGACAAATTTTGCAGGCTTTGGGATTCATGGCATCCTGTATTCTACTAATTCCATATGTGAGACTGCATATGAGGAAATTTCAGTGGTACCTAAAAACGTATGGAGTCAATAATGTCACAGCCTGGAAACAATGATTCCTCTCATTCCGTGCCTGCAACAGGACTTTCTTAGATGGGCAGAGGTATGTCACCAAAACAAGGGACTGTCATTCATTCTACTCCCTGCCACCCAAACCCTAACTACAGACGCATCAGACTATGCTTGGGGGGGGGGGGGCCCTTCTGGCAGGGAGATGCATTCAGGGCAAATAGAGCCCAAACCAAATGCATCTCCATATCAACCAGAAAGAAATGCTAGCTGTACAGAATGCTCTGACAGCCTTCAAGGACTTCCTTCATCCCGGACAACTACTGATAAAGACGGACAACACCACAGTTATGTGGTACATAAACAAGCAGGGAGGTACCCAATCTTAGCCCCTTTGCAGACTAGCCATGGCCTTGTCTTACCAAATACATCTTCAAGCTCTGCCAGGAAAGCAAAGTACTCTGGCAGACAACTTAAGCAGAAATCTTATGGACCCGCACAAATGGAAACTGGATCCACAAATCTTCAGCATGTTAACGCAAAAATGGGGGAGCCCAGACATAGATCTATTTGCCTCTCCCCAGAACTATCAGTTGGACAAATTCTGCACAAGAGCTCGTCACAAAAAAGAATGGAAAGTGGATGGTCTATCCTTCAGAAGGAGAAACCTTTCAGTCTGTGCCTTTCCCCCTCTGCCTCTAATCTCTAAGGTCTTACTAAAAGTCAGACAGGAAAAACTAAAAATTATTCTAATTGCTCCGGACTGGCCTCACCAACACTGGTACCCACTTCTTAGGAATATGTCACACCTTCATCCGTGGTACTTGCCTCAAGCACTGAACTGTGAAATTCTGCAAACTCTGCTCCAAACACTGAATCTTGCAGCATGGCTAATCAACTAATTTCACCAAAAACATCTCTCAGTAAACCTGTGATGGATGTCATTTTGGAGTCCAGAAGGCCTAGTACTAGAAAATCTTATGCTGATAAATGGAAGAGATTCTGTGCTTGGAACCAATCACAAGGAATAGACACAGCAAAGTCCAATATTCCTCAGATTTTTCAATACTTAACTGAGATGCTTCACAAGGGCCTATCTTTTTCTTCAGAAAAATCCCATGCCTCTGCCATCTCGGCTCATTACAATACAGAGCCTCCTCTCTGTTCTCATCCCCTCCTAAATCAGAACCTCAGAGGGGCCAAAAATTTAAGGCCTCACAGGAGCGTACCAGCTCCTGCATGGGACCTTAGTTTTGTGCTGGAAAAACTCACTCTACCTCCTTTTGAACCAGCAGCTACTGCAGATATAAAATTTCTTTCTTGAAAGCCCGCCTTTCTTTTGGCAGTCACTTCAGCTAGAAAGGTTTCAGAACTACAGGCCCTCATGGCAGTGGAGCCTTTCATTATATTTTACCCGGGCAGGGTGGCCCTCAGGACCAGTCCTTTTTTATGCCTAAGGTGATATCCACTGTGGCTCTTAACCAGACCATTCACCTGCCAACTTTTTTCCCAAATCCGCATAACAAGGGGGAGCGGATTTTGCATTCATTGGATGTACACAGGCAACTAAGATTCTACTTACAGGACAAAATCTCTAAGAAAGTCTGAGCAACTACTGGTGGCATTTGCTGCAGGATCAGAGGGGGAGGCTATATCAAAGCAGACTATTTCTAAATGGATAAGCCATTGCATTTGTTTCTGCTACTTGCACCATGGTAAGTCTGTGCCCAAGGGGGTCAGCTCCCATTCCACCAGGGCTGCCTCTACTTCAGCAGCTTTTCTCAGAGGGGTCCCTACCAGAGACATTCTAGAAGCTGCTACTTGGAGCTCAGTTCATACATTTACAAAGCATTACCTTTTACCTCTCTTTTCTAAACCCAGGGCAGGCTTTGCCACTGCAGTCCTGCAGGGCCTTATAGTTGCTCCTAATGCTGTTTAGTTCCATCCTCCCATCCATAGCTTTGGGATTCTATCCAAATGTAATGACTGCAACAGTGAAACACGAAGAACATAGTACAGCTGTGTACACTTACCGCAAATGTAGATGTTCGAGTTTATTCACTGTTGCAGACTGGGTTTACCCACCCGCCAGCCCCCTTTCTATACCTTTTCTTTCCTTCACTATGCTCAAAAGCCTTTGTGGTGTATTTGCTTTTAGTTGAAGGTAAATTTTATGTGTTCTAAAGTGCATTTATATATTTATAGTTATATATTTATATTTTTGCTCTCCATTTGGGGGGCACCTGACATCTGGGGCAAGAAAAACTGATTAAAATGGCATCGGCTGGATGTTTTATACCTCTAACGACCTGACGTCATGGAAGAGGAGACAGCAACCAATGCAGGACCCAAGACTTTGTTATTCAGGCCGACTGAGGGCAACCTGCCAGCAGATTACCCATATGTAATGACTACAGCAGTGAATACACTCTAACATCTACACTTATGGTAAATGTACACAACTGTACTTTCCCCTTGTAGCTCATTGTATTTAGAGAGCTATTGAGCCCGTTTTAAGTAGAGGGCTGTTTTTCCCTTATTCTTGGTGTGTTTTGTATTGGATAGTGTTAAAAATGTCAAAGCAGCCTAAAGAGACTAAAGCTTCAGAGTTTGTGTCCCTAAGTGTTCTCAAAAAATGTCCATTACAGATAGACACACTGATTGCATTTATTGTTTGGGGGCCCTGCATTTACAGGAGTCTTGCTCGATTTGCCACTCCTTCAGTTCTTTCCTTCAGCTCAAGAGTCTTTCATGAAAGAAGGAATAAGCTGATCCTTACGGGCCCATGTAAGTCTTCTTTTTCTGAAGATTTAGAGCATGGTGAAAGCTCTTCAAAAGAGTCAGTATCCCCCTCTTAGAAGTCAGACAAGGGCTCTAAAAGACCATCTTCAGATGGATTGGAACCATCAAAAAAAGTTCCAAAAGTATCAGAGCCCGTTGAACTTGTTAGACCTTCTCTGTTTCAGGGCCGATGGTGTTGCAAGTTAGGAGCTGCTCACCTGCTTTGGAGTCTGTTCTCTTATACTTAGGTTGCCAGTACTTCAGACTGTGGCATCTCCAACCCCATCTTTTCTTTCTTCCAGGAGCCTTTCAGACTATGATATGGATCTGGTGCAGAAGCTATTGAGGACGCTGGCACTGGCCAAAGTTTTGTCACAACTGACCCAATCTGCTTCGGAACTGACAAGACCCATCCCTTCTATGTCGAGGCTGAGACCTACTTCGGCATCTTCAGCTGTGACTACCGCAGTGCCATCTGAGGTGTCTAGGGGCAGACACTCCCTGGTTGGGTCCGGAGGGGACAGTCAGTTTTTCTCTGTTCCAAATGTGCCTCTCATGGCATCAGTTCGGGTGAGCACGGCTACTACTTCAGTCTCAGAGCCACCCCCTGTGGTGCTGGGGGGATCTTCCAGTTCCTCAGAGACTGTGGTTTCCTCGGATCACAGGAGAGGGACTTGCAGTTATGAGGAGAGCTTTGTCCCCATAGGCATCCTCTGTCAGATCTTCCTATTCCTCCCCCTAAAGCACCAGTATCTGTTTCTGCACAGCCAGTCCCACAACAGCATAGAGACCTGAAGCCTCAGGCAGCCCCAGAAGGCAAACCCCTCTCTTTCAGAACCTTTCTGGAATGCCCATTCGAAGAGGCACCCCGAAAGAGACTATGTAAGGAAGCATTTGGACTCCTCGAAGGAGTCACTTGCATCAGACACCGAACTCGAATCAGAAGGGTCCCCACTGTCGCCCTCTGAAGATGTCTCTTTTGCATACATCTTGGAAATCCATAAGCAAGAGAGGTGGCTGGAAGGCCACCACCCCTTTTGACGAGGAGTCCGTTTTACCTGAAGGCTTTTGGGTCTCGACCTTCCGCCACTTGGGTGTCTCCACCTTTCGACAAACTTATGGAATTAGTTTGTCGAAAGACGTGGGAGTCTCTGGACACAGTGGAACTTGTCCCTAGGAGGCCAGATAAATTCATAACATCCCCAGAAGATGAGCCCTGTCTCACTAAAGGTGTTCCCGTAGATGTTATGGTGGTGGCAGCAGCCACCAAAAAGGAGTTATCAGAAATATCCACATCTGTCCATCCCCCGAACAGAGAGTCTCGCACAATGGACAGATACAGTACGTGCATGTTCTCTTCAGTGACATTTACACTGCAGTCCCTGAATTAACTCGCTCACTTCACTAGGTTGCAGAGAGATCTCCTAAAAGATTTCTGAGATGCTCTCCAGGGTTCTGTAGCTACATGAGTGGTAGATAAAGTATCCTCCCAGCTCTCCACCCTCAACTCAGTAGTTAACTCATCCATGAGGCTCATGTCTTATGTAACTGATGGAGTGAGTAGGTCAGCGGGTTCAGGAATTCCCCTTAGGGAGTCATTCCTGGATGCACTTGTGTAACTTTGCAGAGCCCTTCAAGTCATCCTTCATTAATACCTCCTTTGATGGCTCATCACTGTTCAGGCCTAAAGTCAAAGAAACACTGACCAGGTGTGAACAGGAAGGAAAGGTGCTCTCTGCTGTCGAGGCCATTTTTCCACACCTTCTAGACCATATCCCAAAGGTCAAAAGGGAGGGGAAAATGTCATTTCGGAAAACCCTGAGAGCCTTTCAAGACACGTGTGGTGAATCTTCCTGCAGGGGCAGACGAGGAGTTGTTAATGGAAGACGCCAGCCACACAGCAGAGGGGGGTACGCAAAACCAGGGTGACAGAGAATCATTCTTCAGTAAGCCCTTTCTGCATTCGTGAAAGGAGGCCCATCTGTCCTCCTCTGGAGGCAGTCTGGAGTCGCTTATCCTTGTACCCAGACACCTGACTAAAAATAACAAAAGACAAGTGGGTACAAAGGATTATATCCAGAGGTTTATCTATACCCTTTTGCATGCGACCCCCATTAATGAAAAGGATTCTGGACATTCCACCCAGTGACAGGAAGCAAGCAACTATAGAAATTCAAAAGTTGCTAGAAAAATAGTCATCTATTCCCGTCCCCACAGACCAGATAGGTTCCAGAACTTATTCAAGGTTCTTTTTAGTTCCAAAGAAAACAGGAGATTGGAGACTCATACTGTATCTCAACAGTATAAACAAATCTGTAAAAAGAGACAAAGTTCCAGATGCTGATTCTGTAGTCGATGCTCCCTTTTCCGGGAAAAGGCAGTTTGATGTGCTCTATAGACCTCTAGGATGCGTACTACCACATAAAAATGCACAGGCCATCCAGGAGTCATCTACGCTTTTGGCTGGGAGCCAATCATTGCCAATTCCAAGCCCTGCCCCTTGGTCTCACTACAGCCCTCAGTGTGTTTACTAAATGTATGACAGTAGTCACTGCTCACGTGAGGCATTTAGGATTCTGGGTGTTTCCATATCTGGAGGACTGGCTCCTAACCCCACCACCAAGCATCTATTTTCACAAGCAAATGACACCACTTTTAATGTCTGTGCTCAGTTAGGAATTACAATAAGTTACGAAAAATCTGCCTTATTGCCATCTCAGCATATAGTCTTTATAGGAGCAGACTTTGACACGATTACAATGATGGTAAAACTTCCACCAGACAGGATACAAACCCTATGACCACAGGTTCGAGACCTCCTCTCAAAAACAAAGGTTCAGGCAAGGACAATTCTCAAAGTATTGGGTACGATGGCGGCAGCAATCAGTATGATTCCCCCAAGCTCGGATACACATGAGAATCTTACAGTGGCTCCTGTTCACCTAGTGGTCCATGCAGGAACTTCCGATGTCACACCTGATAATGCTAACAGAATCTTGCAGAAGAGACCTATGTTGGTGGCTACATTCAGATCAAGTGACCTTAGATCATCTTTTCATTCTCCTATCTCCTCTAGCCACAGTGACCACGGATGCCTCCCAGATGGGGGGGGGGGGGCACTACCAGGGAATGACAGCCCAAGGCACGTGGCAGGATTATGAGGCCCATTTGCATATCGGTATCCTAGAGATGAGAGTGGGGCTTATGGTGTTGCAGGCTTTTCAACACTCTCTTCCACTGGGAACAGTTGCAGTCCAGAGCGAGTATGGCAGGGGGCAACTTCCTCCCAACACTTTCTGATAGTAACGCACATCCCCGGGAAATTCAACGTGATAGCAGACAAAACTCAGCAGAGCAATTCTAATGCCTCACGAGTGATCCCTGAAACAGAAGTAGCGGAAATTGTTTTCCGAAAATGGGGCCAGCCTTGCTGTGATCTTTTTGCTACGTCCATGAACACAAAATGCAGCAGCTACTTTGCTTTAATCACCCCTCTGGAGGAATTGCCAAGGGATGCACTTGTACACGATTGGCCCCTGGGTCTCCTTTACGCTTTCCCTCCTTTTCCATTGATACCCAAAGTTCTTCAGAAAGCCAGTGCTTTGGAAAGGACCTTAACTCATTCACTCCGGAGCAGCTCAGAAAATGCTGCCTGCTTACTTTCACCATAGGAACAACAGTCCAGCCTGAGCTCATTTTCTGATAATCCATTTGTAATACCATGCAGAAAATAAATTATCATAATTCTTTAACCATAATAGCTAGACTAAAGATGTAAATGCAAAAGTTGCTCAGCAGACACCTTTCCAACAGTGTAATTATTAATAATGCGTATCTAAGTCATTATTAAATATTTGCCAAAGAATGATGATATTGTGCATATTTTTTACCTTGTTGATAAAACAAATCACAATATCATGGTGTATGTACCATGTAGACCCATACAATTTGTAATTGTTTTTTTGACTGTCATCTTTAAAATGATACCTTAACCATTACTGTGCGGTTCTTCATTTCGGAGATATTCTCAGAAATATGATTAATAATATATTTCTCATAATTGCTAAAGCATAATATCTCATCACCTGTAACCGACAAAGACTACATATCTGTGTACAAGTTGTGTGGCTTAATGTCAGCTTCAAAATGATGCATGATTTGTATTGTCATCATGCTCCCTTGCGAAGATATGGGCATAATAATGAGAAATATTGCAAATGTATAATTTTCATAATCTTACAAGAATAAACAAATTGTGATATTAGTACTTGTATACTGCATGCAGACACAGTTCTTTTACCATGTTGTAAGCATTAATACTGTCTTCGAAATGAGGTATTACTTGGGACATTGACATGCTCCTTTGCAAAGTTATTTACCAAAATATGAAATAAATCATAATTTCCATAACCTAAGTAATAAACTCATATCTGTACATGTGTACACCATACAGACACAGTTCTTTTACCATGTTGTAACTGTTAATACTGTCTTCCAAATGAGGTATTAGCACATTGACATGCTCCCTTGCAAAGTTGTTTACCAAAATATGATAAAAAAAATCATAATTTTCATACCCTTAGTCCTAAACAAACTGATATCTGTACAGGCCACAGGCACAATTCTTTTACCATGTTGTAAGGACTAGCACTGTCTTCAAAATGAGGTATTACCTAGCACAATTACTTGCTCCCTAGCAAAGTTATTTACCAAAATATGAAAAGAAAATCGTAATTAATTTCCATAGCCGAAGTCCTAAACAAAATATATCTGTACATTTGTCCAGCATACAGGCAGTTCTTTTTCCGTGCTGTAACTACTAATACTGCCTTCTAAATGAGGTATTACTTACTCTGATGACATGTTCCCTGATAGTTATTTAGCAAAATATGAAAAATTCATAATTCTCATAAACTGTTATATCTGGGCATGTGAACGACATACAGATATAGTTCTTTTTATATTTTGCAAGTACTAATACTGATTTTAAAATGAGCTACTACTTAGTATGCTGACATGTTCCCTGACGAAGTTATTCACCAAATATGAAACAAGTCATACTTCTCCTAACCAAAGTCCTAAACATAATGTGATATCTGTGTGGGATGGCTATTGACATATTCTCTTTTATGTGGCACTGTCCTCAAACATTTCTTACTCAGCATGTTCTCCATCTCCCTACCACAGTTGTTTGCCAAACTAAGAAAAATATCATAATTTACATAACACAGTTCATAAGGAAACGGTTGTGTGTACCTGAGCACAGCATGCAGATAGTCCGTTTGCAATGTCAAATGAAGTGTTACTCAGCGTGTGTACAAGTTCCCTACCAGTTCTTTTCCTGTGTTGTCAGTAGTGGACAATGGTGTTCATAAAATATAACAATAGACTTTCTTACTATACTGGTCCTACTTGATCCATGACTGTTTTCAATTTGTTCTCACTAGCTCCATGTTACCAATATATGTCGTGCATAGCTGTCATCACGCCATTGTGGAGGTCAGTCGAGAACAATGCTACGCCATCCTCAGTTCGGTGAATGCCATAGCTTCTGAAAAGATGAACATCTTCTGCGGTGATGCTCTCATGGCAGATTGTTGATCCACTGACCCTGTGCATCAAGCCATGCATGAACCCATTCTGTAAATGTCTGGCCTTGTGCGCTGCCCGCTGACTGTTTGCTGTTTTCCATATCTGGCGGGGAATCATGTCAGACCACACAAAATGACAAAGTGGCCACCATGACTGCAGGTGTTCAAAAATTGTTCTGATTTGAATCCGTAGCCTTCTGAGTGGGTGAGTGATGACCTCATTCCCTCCAGTGTGCAGCACAAGAATATCAGTCTCAGGGTAGATAGAACACTTCTCTTCCAACAACTGCAGGAGTCTGCGCCAATGCATACCTCTTCTTGCAATCCAGAACTTCACACTAGATGCGGGGAAGCTGAAGTTGTAGTAGTTTTCACTTCTGGAGGCATGGCTGGCAGCCCAGTGAATGTAGGAATGGCCACACACCCATACTCTCGTTTGTCATTCTCCTGCTTGTGAAGCCATGTCAATGTCACAAGGCGGATTCACCTGCACAGGAAAGAAATGCAAACAGGTTACTACTAATGTTGGAGAGATGTATTTGAAGACTATATATGTATGTATTTCATATGCATTACCTTATTAGCTCATCCAAATCTTCACTCCCGTCCACAAGGGCATTATTCTTTTGATAAGGTACATAACTGGCGATGAGGCAGAGGTACATACCTACCACCCTTGACAACACCAAATGACACGAGTGATGCAACAGAGGTACATACCTACCAGCTGTGAAAACACCAAATTTAACACAATAACCGACACACAGGCACAGAAAAAAGGCACATGTAAAGAGAAAAGGCAAGTTAAGGACCGCCACTCAAGTAATATGCTGAGGACAGACATGAGGCTTCAGCTAGTGGGCGTCTGAAGTGTCCCATGCTTCTGCCTTACCTCAGCCTTTTCCGTTTACATGTCTCCTTTTGGCAGTGGCCATAAGGACTCAAAGGAGGTAGCTGATGTAAAGCCTCTTGCCCTCACCTACATAGATTTGCTACACCAGAAGGGAGGGAGACTGCGTGTAGAGCTAAACCAAGACAACATATGAAAAGACATAAGGTGGTATGGTACATTTTACTGCTGTCAGCAATCTGCTAGATCCTTATGGCCATGGTACTCGCCAAAGTATTCAACATACAGGTTGATCTTGCAGGTTTGGCATCCCCATGATGGTTCTGCACATTTACCCTTTCTGGCACAGTGTTTGCATCATGACTTCCACTATTTCACTGGGCAGTGTGAGCTTACTACAGGAAGTTGCATAAATCTCAAATGCCCAGATTTAGCTTAATAGTTCTGCTCTGTATCTCATAAAATTTGTGGTTTTCTGGTAAATTACAGAGGACGTAAATCACTAAGTAATGCCATATGTATGTATGTGCATTCATCAATGTGATAACGACTTCTACTTACGTGAACAGTGACAACTGCTGAGAGTTTGGCCTGAAAAGTGTTAATGACTCAGTGATGTATTGTAACTGCTATTGGTAATGTGCTAATGAGCTTCATTTCATTACTGCAAAGCTAAGAGTGCTCAGACACAGGTGATAATTGCTCCACAGAACCTGCTGAATAGGCATTCATTGTATTACCTTGTGCAGCTGTTATGTAACAGAGTCATTATCAGTAAGGACAACACCTGAGTAATTCAGTAAACGACTATATCACTTAGATATTAATGAGTCCTTCCTCCCACCTAAATTCTATACATGACTGACAAACCCAAGAAAAATGCATAAAATATAGGGTAGCTCCATGCTGGTAGTAGTCAGCAAGTAATTACCTTTATCTCACTCAGGCAACTACTGAGTATAATCAGAAAGATAAGAAGACGAGCAGAAATGTCAAACATATCTGGCTGATTCGTTTAAAAGTATTAATTCTGGTTATCTCACCTAACCATCCCTCTGGTTACAATAACTGTCAGAAGTTAAAAAGCAGAAATATTGTCAAACATATCCGGTTAAACAATCCCAGCGGTCAGATAACAAAGAAAAAGATCAGACCTAAATTTTGTATGAAAACCATGGAGGTTTCTGAAAAGTGTTGAACACCTGAACATGTTATCTGGTCTAGATAGCTTGTCTTCTGATAGAAAACATACTTTAGCAGTGTCAGTGGTACAAGGTGTAGCACTCTTGATTTGGTGCAGAAAGCTGTGGGTTCTGTTCCTATACCAGATAGATCAATTACTGACACTGCAGTTTAGCAGAAATAGAGGTGCTGCATTCCTGTGTGTCACCCTTCACTGTTCAATAAATGCGTTTATTGCAGGAAGATAAGCCCCCCTGCACTCCCAGAAATGTGACATCAACCAAACCTGCTGAAGAGAAAGACTAGTCTCCCAGAGGCTGCCCTATCTCTGGAATAGACTTCCCATACTTGTCAAACAGAGCACCTTGCTGACCCTATTCAAGTACAGCCTTCTTGATGAGTGGATGGGAAACAACATGTTTGTCCCAGGGGTTCTGTGTGGGCAACTGTTTTTTAGAAGGCCTTCTACATCTCATGAATTGTAAGCAAACAGAGTTCTGCTTCTTGGAAGGTGCTCTGCATTTGCATAGGTACAACCTCCCTTCTCTAGGCTTAAAGCCTACAGTACTCATGACACAAAGCCAGGATGTGACAGCCAGGAAGAAAGTACCCCATTGCCATCAGTAAGGCAGCATTCTAGATATGGTCTTAATCACTCCAGCTGGTTGTGAAAGAGAGAATTCACAACCAATGCAACAACCTTTTTTTATCTCACAAATGTTTAGAAATTCGAATAACTGAAAAAGACATTACTGAAAGCAAAACTATATAAACAAAATACCATAAGCTGACATGCTAACATCAAATACTACTGCCCTTTTCTGACCATCAAAGTTAAAGCAGAAAACATGCTCTGAGGCCAGAGAGTTAAAAATTGAGTTATCTACAAATATAATCTAAGCTAGCCACTTGTTGTGTCTTTCGGCTTTTCCTGGTTAGGGGTCGCCACAGCGGAACTCCAGTTCGCTAATGATTGGCAGTAGATTTTTATGTGCCGAGTTGCCGGTCCTGACGCACAACCATCAACGAAGGTACGCCCATTCACGCACGTCTCCACACAGAAGACACTCTAGCTGAGAATCGAACAAGACAACGTCTTACTGTGAGGTGACAATGCTACTGCAGCACCACCACCTCAGTCTAAGTTAGCCACTGATGTACATTTATCAACCCGTATATACATCAAACATTTACTACCTATTTGTTTATTTCCCTATAGAGTACAACACTGATACAAATGCTCCACTTTCAGGCCAACTGGATGAGTACAAAACATCTGAAAAAATGTTTAAAAAAACATCTGAGCACTGACTAGAGGTTATGCCTTCCTTACAAAGAATGAAAACGAACATTTTCAACTAGTTCCACAAAACTGTGGCATGACTTAGTACGATCATAGAGCTAAAGAAGTAACATTAGTAGTGCTGTTAGATCAGGACAAGTGTTTGAAAACATTACTTTGGAGAACATATTTACAAAACAAAAGTCTGGAACATGTTTCAAAACAGAATGCTGCTGAGTCACAAGTTCATACCCTTAACTTTCTATGTAGTATTTTTTTAATGACACATTATGTTGGCAAAAAATCTGTCATCCTTTTCAAGCACTTCTTGTTCTCGTTTTTACTTGCTGAACTCCTGCACACGTACACACTTGAACAATCCACTGAGGCACTAACACATTGCTTCTGACTCACAGTTTCGTCATAAACCTATTTACTTAATTTTTGTCTGACTAGACGCATGAAGGCTTGACACTGCTATCATAAGTAATTTATCTGCAGAACAATAACCGAAGGCCTCATAACTGGCTGTATGCACTTACGTTTTACCTTCCAGATGCAATATTACATTCTCAAACAATACAACCACTTCCAGAAGCATGTAATCATTAACAAAAGAAATACAGCCCCTCAAAAGTAAATAAGTACTTACAACAATGTTTTGTTCATTTACCTAGAACACAGTCCAGGTTTCCTGCACAAGTGAAGCATCTATCAGGAAGTGCAAAAAGTAACTTTGAGCTTAATGATGGAAAAATTAACACTTAAAGTTCATCAGTTGCAAATTTAATTTAAGTTTAAGTTTTCTGCAGGTAAGACAACATTTCTACACTGATTTGTTAATAATTAAAAAAATAAAACAGGCTCACAAATTTCCCAAAGTAGAAGTGTGTGGTAGAATTGTCAAATCCGGTATGTAACAAACTATTAACTCAAGAAACATTTATTTGAGATGCTAAACCAGTATGCTCACACACCTTCAGGAAATAAGCCATTACAGAATGGCAAGGTGATGCCACAATACTTTCATGCTAGTTTCAAATGAAAATGATTTGTCTGGAAACAACACTCAGTGCAGGCAGTTAAGGACAGGAGAATAGGCGATTTTCTCTCTAGCATCCATCCTTGTGTGCCCCTCTCTCATGAAATGGTCAAACAAATCAGCCTAGACCACCTGGATGAGTGGGCTGTTCCACAGGTTGTCCGTCCACTAACTCTGCAAAATATCTGCCTTCAGTATTTTCCTGCACCACACTACCAGCTTTAGCTAGCTACTGAGATAATTTTACCAGTCGTATATACGTAAATTCCTATCACTTCACTTCAGCCTTTTATTCTTCCAATGAGCAGAGGTTTGCAGTCTGTACTTGTCAGAAAAATAAATAGAAAGTGAAGTCACTGACGTATTGCAGTGTATTTCAATGAGTTTAGGTGAATTTTTTTACATAAGCAATCGAGAACTGAATGTAGCACTCCAGAAGTGCAATTGCATATCTGTCCACCCATAACCCCGTTTTCCCATGTTTGCACACTGTACCTGTCATTTTTTTATCTTTAGTGCATGCAGTAGGTAATGCAGTCCCTGACTCACTCTTCTGATGCAAATCCCGTCAGTAACACACTGCGAGAACATCACACATCTTTTTTTTTCATATACGGCAGAATACTGTAGCAACACAAATTCTCGTCAGTCTTTTCTGAACAGTAAGTGAGACTCCTGGGTAGGGTACCTGTTTTGAGTCAAGAATAGCACCCATGACAGCAGGTGGATGAAGGACACTTGGGGGACCGTCTCCTGAATTACTCAAACCAGCATCAGCCAGACAGCGAGTCAGTGTCACAGTATTGGGGGTCAAAGCACTCATCCTGATTGCACCTTTAACAGAGCCAGTAAGCTAGACCTGCGGAACTGGAAGCACCCAGTCGGAAATGGCCTGCCCAAAACAACAAGCTGAACTTCAACTGTTACAATATACTTCACCGTGTCAGACACGATAAACTTGCCACAAGTTACAAAAACAGGGAGTGAAGGGCCAAACTTCAATGAAAGCTTGAGGAAAAGCCACTGCACCTCAACTTTATATTGTTAGTATATAATTACCTTAGACATTCTCACCATTTCTCAAAGAGGAAGTACTTTGATGGACAGCTTCAAATCCAAAGGCAAAATAGCAATATCAAACACCTCCATATAATATAGAACTGAGGTGAAACACTTCAAAAGGTTGCACCGGGAGGAGGTGCTGGTTGTGCAATTTCATAAATAACTTGGTGGGGAAGCCTGTGGTTTTACTTGCTGAGAGACTGATAATGAATTTGCAAAGTTACGCTTAAGTAACAAGACTAGATATTATTACCAACAACTGCATACCAGTTGGTATGCGTGCCAGGTGTACCAGTCTGAATAAAACAAGTGCAGTAGTGAAAGTACACGAAAATGCAACAAATAAATGGCATCTGACAACTTACAACATTCTCGCAACACTACCAGCTTACCTGAATTAAAACTCAAAGAACCCAGAGAACCAGTGGAAGTTCCTAATGACTACGGCAAAACTGGGGTGATATCTCCAGTAGCGATCTGTGCACTCAGTGCCCAGAATAAATAGAGGGCTCCAGCAGCAGGTAAAATCTGCAAATATCAGCAAAAAGAAAGGAAATACGTGCTGCTGGACCCTCCGTTTATTTGGGGAAAACAAAAGAAAGTTAGGTTGGGGGTGGAGGTGTTACTCAAGTGGTGGCTTGGATTTCAAGAATCCGATTGGCTGCCACCACTTGCTTTATGAAAGGCTTACAATGACAATTTCTTTAAAAATTTAAATGCAACTATCATGTAATACACACTGAATCGTAACTATAGCAGGAGAATAACAAGTATGATTACGATTTTAGCGTGTATTACCATGAAAACAGTCATAAATCTATATTAAAGTTTCTCACGCCACTGGAAAGCAGTCGGGGGTAACAGATTGAAATTCCTATAGTCTCATAGCGCACTAGGATGTAAGCACAGAGGCGCCATGAGATGGTAGTCAGGATTAATTCTGATAGCCCCTTACTGGCCTCGCCAGATTTGGTTCCCCTTCCTACGGCCTCATCTTCAGGAAGAGCCTTGGATTCTGGACACAGTACCAGATCTCCTGACCCATTCATCGGGGGCTCCTTATCTAGCCCTTCAGACCCTCAAGTTGACAGTTTGGCTGATACAATTCTAAACATAGCCAGGCTACAAAACCTTTCATCTGCAGCACAACATATCCTAATTTCCTCTCACAAGACGTCCACCAGCAGATTATCACTCAGCAAATAGAAGATATTTTCAATCTGGGCACTAGAGAATTGTATTGATCCTTATTCAGCACCTATACCTTCTATCCTAGAGTTCTTGATGAAGCTTTTTAATGAGGGTGCAGCTGCAGCTACAATTAGCAATCTCAAATTTTCATCTTGGGAATGAAGGACCAAACATTGTCCCACAGACTATCGAAGGCTTTTCTGAGAGGCAATAATCTTTTGAGAGCACCCATTAAACCCTCACTACCTCCATGAAACCTAAATTTCGTACTGTCCAGAATAATCCCCCCCCCCCCCTTGAGCCTTCATCATCATGTGACTTATTAATGTGGAAGACTATTTTCCTAGTGGGCATTACCTCGGCTAGGAGAGTTTCCGAGTTGCAAGCATTATCTGTAAAACCACCATATATATTGTTCCACAATTACAGGGTGTCACTCTGAACAAATCCAACCTTTTTACCAAGGATTCTAATTTTAACCAGTCCATAGATTTACCAGTTTATTTCCCAAAGTATGGCAGTAAGGCAGAATATAAAGAATATATGCTTCACCAACTTGATCGTAGACCGTTGTGCTTCTGTCTACAGAGAACAGAAGAATTTAGGAAAACTGATCAACTATTTGCATCCATTTCAGAGTGCAAAAAAGGACTGCCTGTTGCAAAAACTACTCTACGTTGCTGTCAGACTGCATTTCCTTCACTTATAACTCCGTAAAAAAACAGCTTCCAGACAAGATAAGAGTACATTCTACTAGAGATGTCTCTACCTCCTCTGCATTTCTTGCTAAACTGCCAATAGACACCATCTGTGCAACAGCTACATGGGCGAGGTCTCATACCTTTATCACTCATTACAAAGTAAATTTGACCTCCAGGGACAGGGCCTCCTTTGGGTCCACTGTTATGAAGAATATACTCCCGTGAGCCACCCAAGAAGATTGATGTTAGGGATGCTGTCCCATCAGTAGAGAATGAAAGAGAATGAAGGCGAGATGGGACAACTTCACATAAAGTTATGTACCTACCATAACATTCCATTTGGGTTGTCCATCTCGCCTTCATTCTTATGTCCCACCCCCCTACCCCCTTCCTTTGGCTCCTAGGGAAAGGAGAGGTTACAATTCAGCACCTAATGGCCTTTGACCCTCTTCTTAGCTTACCAGCTTACAGTAAACAATTTTTTTATACTTGTATATTTGATTACATAGTAGTGTTTCTGTATCAGTAAACAGGATCTGGGGAATGCCCTACAGCATCATGGGATAGGGAGTGAGCCATAAGCTAGCTGAAGACCTCAAGCTTTAGTAAATTGCTGAGTCAGAACCGAGGATCGGTTTTGACCTCATCAGTAGAGAATGAAGGCGAAATGGACAACTCACATGGAACGTTATGGTAGGTACATAACTTTTTTTTTTTCATCACATCTCATGGTGGCTGACATCAGATCTTGCATCTACAGGACACCCATTTATTTTTCCTCGACCGACGTCCATGGGGGTGGGGGCACCATGAAGGGAAGATTGCCCAAGGTGACTGATCCCAGTCAATGTTCCATCTACACATGAATGTTATGGTGATGAAAGCAGTCCTAGTGTTGCAGACTTTTGACAGCTGCCTTTCCACAGGTATGATCTCGATGGCTTGATACATAAACGGGGGTTGGGGTTGGTGTTTAGATCCTATTCCCTGTGTTGCTAGGTTGTGAGGGTGTGACGACTGTGGGCAATGTCCTCTCAACATTTTCTTTTAGCAGCACGTATTCTAGGGATATCCAGTATTTTAGAGGAAATATTAAGTAACAGCATTATAATGCCTCATGAGTGTTACCCTCAGTCCATCAGTGGCATGTGCAGATTTTCTGCTCTTGGGGCCAGCCATGCTGCAATCTGTTTGCAACCTACTTAAATGCCAAATGCAGCAACTGTCTTGCCTTGATCCCTCTCAGGGAGCAGTCACCAAGGGTTGCTGTACTGCATGCCTAGCTCTAGGTCTCTGTTATACTTGCTCTCCAATGCCCTTGGTAGATTTAACAGAAAGTAGCCCATTGCAGAGTGACAGTAATTCTCATAGACTCCCCTCCCCCTTCTGGCCAGGTTCTGGATCCCATTCCCGATGTCATTTCTTACCTTTCGGGCCAAGCTCACTGAAATCCCACTGGTTGACCATTTGGTTCCTCCACTTCCAGTGATGGCCACAGATCCTAAACTATCTGATAGAGTGGTACATATCCTTTATTCTTTTTTGCTCCTCTTAGAAGCATTCCACCAGAAAAAATTATGGTAGTAAGTGGAAAAGATTCCCCATTTTTGCTATTTCAAAGGACTTTGATCCATTGTCTGGATAGTTAGATGTAGCTAGTCTTTTTCAGTCAGGGGCTATCTACTCTACTGTTAAGGTTCAGCTGGCAGCCATTTCAGATTTCTGTGTGGGTCAAGAAAATCCTACTAGTTGCTTCTTTCAGGTTTTGCAAAGCCTTATTTTATTTATTTTTTTTTTTGAAGGGTGCTTTCCTTACTGGCCAGTAAGAGACCCAATTCCTCATTGGGACGTGCCTATTCTTCAAGCTTTGACCACAGCTCCTTTAGAGCCAGGGGCTACTGTGGACTTAGTTTCTGTTGTGGAAAGCACTTTTCTTAATTGCAGTAACTATTAACCAGACACATTTCTGAACTTCAGGCTTTGTCCTTTACCTTACTTCTTTTTTCGCAGAGAGAGAGTTTCATTGTGGATCAGTTCTGAATATAGTTCATTTGCCTGTTTGTTTTTGTTAAACTTCAGTAATAAATGTGACTGCATACTTCAGTACCTGGACCTTCATTGCCAGTTGAGATTTTAATTAGGCAGGACCAACATTGTAGCGCTAAGCTTGGGAAACCAGTTTTCACTGTAACTTTGTACATATGGCTTTCTCATTGCATGTTCTTTGTTTATACAACAGTGCTTTTTTCTCTACCTGTCAAACCAAAGCCTCATTCTTTTAGGGTGTTATCTACTTCAACTGCCTTTTTTGGTTGCTCTTCTTTAGATGTTGTGCAGTGGCTGCCTGGTCAAACATTCCTACTTTTGTGTCCTATTCCAAACTAGACAATCATTCCAGAAGTAGGACTTTTTAGCTATACTATTTTGCGGAATATTTTCTCCTGATGCTACCCAATCCATCTGTATGAGGACTGTGTCCCACAGATGTTAACAGAAAAGATAGCATCCAATGTAAAGGTTATGTGCATACTGTAATGCTGGATCCATGTTGTCACCATCCATCCATCTCAGCCATCCCAACCTCCATTTTCCATCCAAGTTATCGTTGTTATTTTGTGGCCTTTTGTGGATCTTGTGAGCTGGTCAAGTCTTGTGTTGATCCCCTTTTTAAGGGGATTCTTTATGTACATACAAGTCAGGTATGGTAGGGCAAACTCAATCTGAGGAGATTTAGGCATGCAGAGTATTACTGGAAAGGACGTGGAGTGTTGGAGATGAATATTTTGAATTGCTAGCCTCGGATCCAGTCAGATCCAATAACCCACAGGTTAAGGACAGAAGAAGAAAACAGATGTAGTGAACCAATGTCTTTTTTTGTCTGATTAATCATGTGGGTTGCTGGATCCGACCTTTGCGCTTTATACCAAAGCTTTTGATCAGAGAGCTCTGAACTCCTCCCCTGCCCATAATTCCCCTCTCCTGCCTGAATTACCTCCAGTCTCATTTCCAACTCCCTAACTAGACATGTGGATCAAGAAACCCATTACTTTTCACGATAAGTAAAATGATTTTTCCTCTCTCTCAGAATTTTTTGGCTGTAGTGAATAGGTTAGAGTAGTGTTAAGTCCTTTGTAGTAGTTTATATTAGATTAGTATGGCTTTTCATGTTTCTGCTTTGTGTGATGTTCTTCGTGTTTCACTGTTGCAGTCATCACATTTGAGTTATCCCTGCCAAGGTAGCCCTCAGTCGACCCGAATACCAGAGGCTTAGTATTTCTGTCTCTGTTGCTGTCGCTTCAGGACTGACGTCAGGTCGTCACTAGTATAAAGTAAGACAACTGACGCCATTACATCAGTCTTTCTTGCCGAGGAGCCCAAAGCAGAAGCAGTTTGTACGAGTGCCGGTCGGCCACTACCTGAGTTTTCGTTTTCTGAATTGAAGTTGAAGTCTTCTAAAGGTAAGTACCTTGTTGGGGATCTTTTTTTCTTGCTCTAACCGATGTCAGAAAAAGTTACCAATTGTCTCGCTTGTGGAAAGCAAATAGTACACCAAGACTTTAATTCTTACTGCGTCACTTGCTTAGGCCCAGACCACAATGTCCCTCGCTGTCGCTTTTGTGCTTTGTGCAATGCCAGAACTATACGTCGTTGGGCCCTTATTGTAGCTAGATATTTTCGCTCTCAGTCCTCAATTTTCAATATGGCTTCAGTAAGCCATCTGACAGCAGATCTTCCGAAAAAACGTAAGGATAACGACAGACCGCACAAGTCCAAACTTTTCGACAATGCTTCCGTTAAGCTAGATGTTCTTCGTCTCACATTGCTGCAGTCATAACCTGTGGGTAGTCCGCTGTCCTCGATCGGCCCGAATACCAAAGAGCTGGGCTGGTGTCAGTCATTGTCGCCCGGAGCTGACGTCAGTACGTAGTAGTACTTAAGCGCATGACCGACGCCATATCCTCAGTCTTTCTTGCCGCATGGTCCGAAGCAGAAGCAGCGTTTGCGAGTGCCGTTCGGCGTTCTGAAATTGTCTTTTTTCGAGTTTCAGACCGAAGACCAAGTTGGGCTAAGTACCCTGTTGGGGAAATCTTTGTCTTTTTCTTGCCTCAGTTTCCGGATGTCAGAAAAAGTTAATAATTGCATTTCTTGTGGGAAACAGATACCTCATAGGGATTATCACTCTTTCTGTATTCCTTGCTTGGGGCCTGAGCACGACGTGGTCGGGTGTCGCTTTTGTGCTAGATTTAATAAGCGCACCATTAAAAGGAGATTAGACTGTGCCAGGCTTGTTTGGTAAACGGTGTAATTATAACATGCCGTCGGATCCTCCGACGCCCGCTACCGCTAAAAAGCGTAGGGACAAATCTGTGAAGTCTAAACCGGATGAGTCGTCCGTTGTGGACGCCGGTTCACAGGAGCCTCCGGTTGAATCTATGGATCCTGCCGAGGGTTCGGCTGAATCCCAGGGGGAACCTTTACTTTTGCAGGAGTTGGCCTCTCCGGATTTAGGCCCAGCTGAGGGTGCTTCTCAGGTGTCTGTAGTTCCATCCTTACAGAAGGTTATTAGGCCTTCTACTTCAGTGACTAAAGGCCATGCTAAGGCCAAACCTTGTCTTGTTAGCCGTGGTCATGGTTCTAGCTCTTCAGCCCCTGTTCCTAAAAAACATATGTTGAAAATGGCGGAGGACTTGATTACTTTGATCAGGGGTTCTATGCCCCCCCCAGAGAAAAGGCCTAGGGTGGAGGCAGATTTAGAGGGAATGGATCATTCCTCTGACTACTCTGATTCCTCAGCTGAGGAAATTCAGGATTTCCCTTCTTATTCAGACTCGGATGCAGAGGATTCCTGTCCTTCTGCTTCTCCTCCAGAGGATTTTTCTTTTTCTGAGACTTTACATTCCATGAGGGAACATTTTAAGTGGGAAGGCCAGGATTTTTCAGATTCTCGGAAGAGGCTTAGGGAATTTTTGTTTCTACCACAGCATAGGCCCTTGGCTATTCCTCCTGTCTTAGATGTTGTTCAGGATGTTTTTTCTGAATCTTCCCTTAATCCTGATTCTTTGCCTCCTGCCCCTGTTAAGCCGGACAGATATTATAGAGTTCCAGAAGCTCATAAGTATTTGTACAAAAGTCCTAGAGCTGATCCGGAAACTATTATTCAAGGTCCGAAGGGTATTAGGGCTTCTGTGGTTAAGAATCCTGTTCCTTTGGATAAAGATTCTAGAGCTTTAGATAGGTGGGGGAAAAAAGTATACACCTCATCTACATTAGCTATAAGGGCGTTGAATTGCCAATTTCATATGCTGAAGTATCAGAACTTTTTGTTGGGTCAATTGAAATCTAAGGTGGATGCTTTGTATGAGGGTATAGAGTGTAAGGAACTCCAGGAGTTGGTTCACGCATCAGATCAAGTTGGCAAGCATTCTTTACAGTGTGGTTTCAATGCTCTTCAGGCTACATCCAGGGTGGCTGCTACAGGTTCAGTTATTCGTAGACATGCCTGGCTTAAGGATCAAAATTTGTCAGAGCATGTTAAGGCTCGGATTTTGGATGCTCCTCTTCAATCGGAAGTACTTTTTGGTCCTCCTGTGGAATCAGTTTTGAAAAAGATGGAAGATAAGGCTAAGTCTATGCAGGCGGTCAAGGATTTTATGCAGGTGCAGCCCCCTAAGTTTAGTAGGAATTGGCCTGCTAGAGGATGGTCTTATCCTTCTTCGGACTATCAGTCTAAGGGCAGGTCTAGACGTGGTAGAGGCAGAGCCCACATTCAGGGTTCTTTCCGACCTAGGACTTGGAGTTCTCCTGCACAGTCTTCTGGTGAGGGCAGGGGTCAGCCATTTCGTAAACAGACCCAATGACATGTATCTTCCGCTGCCAGCCCCTTCTTTACTGGCAGCTCCTCTAGGAGGAAAGTTGGGACTTTTCAAGCAAAACTGGCATTTGGTCACCCAGGACAAATGGGTGTTGGATATAATAAATCAAGGGTACAAGTTTTATTTTCACACCTTTCCTCCTTTCAAAGGCATGCCGGATGTGCCTCCTCAGCAAAGGATGGAGGCTCAGGAGCAAATTTCTTTACTTTTGCAGATGGGGGCAATTCAGGTGGTCCCTCCGTCAGAAGTAGGCCTAGGTTTTTATTCCCACCTTTTCCTAGTGCCAAAGAAAGGAAACACTTGGAGGCCAATTCTGGATTTGTCCATTCTCAACAGGGGCGGCTCGTGGCATCGGGCTGCCGGACTGCAGCCCCCTCAAATTAAAAAAGAAAACAAAAAAAAAAAAACAAAAAAAAATATATATTTTTCAATTTTCGCGGACTTCGCGCATGCGCAGTAGTCCCGACTACCGTCGGTCTGTGCGCATGCTCAAGGCAGTCCGGCAGGACCCATAGAGGGACGCAAGGAGACGTCTGTGCACTTTAAAAGTGCACAGACACGCTGAGAGGATACATCGCATCCGGACTGCAGCAGCAACAGCCAGAACACTCTCGGGAGGGAGCTTGGGATCTCGTCGTCGGGAAGGAGCTTTACTGGGATCTCGCGGGTCTTTGTGAGTATTGCGCGGGCAGGATATGGTATGGAGAACAGACAGGTAAGTGTATGGTGCACTTTACTTTATGTGTTGGTGCTTGTAACTGGAGTTGTGTATGTGTTTGCAACTGGAGTTGTGTATGTGTTTGCTGGTGCTTGTAACTGGAGTTGTGTATGTGTTTGCTGGTGCTTGTAACTGGAGTTGTGTATGTGTTTGCTGGTGCTTGTAACTGGAGTTGTGTATGTGTTTGCTGGTGCTTGTAACTGGAGTTGTGCATGTGTTTGCTGGTGCTTGTAACTGGAGTTGTGCATGTGTTTGCTGGTGCTTGTAACTGGAGTTGTGTATGTGTTTGCTGGTGCTTGTAACTGGAGTTGTGTATGTGTTTGCTGGTGCTTGTAACTGGAGGTGTGTGTGTGTGTGTGTGTGTGTGTGTGTGTGTGTGTGTGTGTGTGTGTGTGTGTGTGTGAAAATGCCCCAGGTGCTCATGGTGGTGTGGCAGGGAATACCTCAGGCTTGAACCCTGTACCCTGTATGCAGGTGTTAAAGACTTGAGTTCCCTACCCACCACCATTTGTAAAAAAATTGCAGATTTTTGCCTCGTATTTGATCTGAGCTGTTCCTCATAATATCTGTGGTTTGTAAATGTTGCAATGCTTGATATTTGATGGTGTAGTAGTAGCATTGTTGCCTCACAGCTGCAGGTTCTCAGGTTTGATTCTTGGCTGGGGGTCCGTATCTTCTCCCTGTGTTTGTGTGGGTTTGCTTTTGTGTCCTCCCATGTTACAAAGACATGTCTGCATTATTTCTTCCTGGGCCTCTGCTGAAAATTGTTTTTTTGTTCCAAGTCAGACTGTCCTGATTAACAAATGTTAAATAAAATTGACAGGCATTTGAATTTCAGACTTCAGGTTTCTGAACGTTTAATTCCTTGCAGATTTGATGGTGCAGTGGTAGTATTGTTGCCTCACAGCTATAGGTTTTCTGGTTTGATTCTTGGTTGGGGTGGCTTCTGTGTGGAGTCTGCATCTCCTCCCTGTGTTTGTGTGGATTTGCTCTGGTGCCCTGCCATTTTACAAAGACGTGTCTGCAGTATTAATCCCTCGTCTCTGCTGAAAATTGTTTTGTTCTGTCCGCAGTAAAATTGACCGGCATTTGAATTTCAAACTTCATGTTCTTCAGAATACATAGTAGCACAACCTTTTTTTCTAGCAATTTTCTAAGTTTATAAGATGAATATTTTAAATTTGTCCCTATTTTTGGGACTGTATTCCCCATTATTGGCTTTGTCCAGGTTTTGTGCTAAGGTTGACAGCTGTGGCAAGAACTGAATTCACTGAATATGGACTGTAGAATTGTGCATATTTACTGATAAAGGTGCACTGTAGAATTGTGCATATTTACTGATAATGGTGGACTGTAGAATTGTGCATATTTACTAATAATGGTGGACTGTGGAATTGTGCATATTTACTAATAATGGTGGACTGTAGAATTGTGTATATTTACTAATAATGGTGGACTGTGGAAGTCTGAGTAGACTTTTTATGATAAATGTTCTCAACTGGGCAGTTTTGCCATTATGGGTGCATATGTTTTGTTTCATTGCTTACTGGAAAAATGTTCAAAACAAATTTAAAACACCCTCTAACAAGTGTACTGTATTGTACAAGGAATATAATTTTTAGTACAATGAGGAAGGTGTATCAAAGAGCACATGTATGTTTCATATGCAAGGGGCCTATGATTCGAAAACAGCCCGAAATTAATCTTTATCTGCCACTGGCAAAATGTATTTTCTTTGAATGTGGGTTTCAATGCTGTTTCCATGAATGTGAGTTTCAAGGGCAGAGAAGTTTTAATGCTAAGTTTTCATTGTGAGACTGCATTGCTTTGTTTAACAGATGACTTAATGTTTGTGCTGTAAAATACAAAATAAAACTTTCAAATGAAGTCCAATCATTGAAGTAAAGCAGTATGCACATTAGTGTTTATGGTAAATGGAGTGAAATAGCCAAGTAATGGTTAATTGGAATGGCTGCAGAGGCTCCAGTTCAACCATTATTTTGTCGGGGGGGAAGGGCAGCAAACTCAGACAGGCCCAGCTGAACTATACCTCCCAACTGTCCAGATTTTCAAAGAATGAATAGATTTTGCTTCTTATTTTGGTTTGTTCATAAAATTTGTAGTTTTAATTGTAAATGATTTGCCAGAAGTCACTAAATAATAAGTTTCAGACTTCATAACCTTCATAAAATGCATGTTAAAGTAAGAGCCGTTCTATCAACTGTCTCAATTTATACAAGAGCAATTTTAGTACTGTTTATATGTGCCCCAATATATTTGGCCTTGTTCAGATTTACTGCATTAACAGGTTGAGAGGTACATGCAAATAAATTGCTTTATAGAATTAGGCATAGCCAACCTCTCAACTGTCCCCAATTTTTGGCTCAAAATGTTGCTCTTCCCCTAATAATCCCTCCATAAAATAGCAATTTTGGAAGAAAACATGGAGGGTTTACAATTAAGAAATAACTGTAATAATCAAAGTTATAGATTACTTGAAATGCATGTAGATTCTTTTATTTTGTCAGCTGCTCAAGGTAGCAGTACTAATATTAAAGTGTCCCTTCTTTGACAGGTAGAAGCTGTATTGTGTGTCTATTTTATATTTTTGCATCACATTTTTGGTCCATTTTTCATAAAATTGTGTTTTTGGCAAATTAGTGACAAATCACTAAAGACTGAAGTTAGAAAATGACAGACATTTGAGTTTCAGATTTTATACCCTTCAGAAAATTCATACTAATGCAAGACCTATTCTATTATCTTTCTAAGTTTATTAGAGCAATATTTAAAAATTGTCCTTATTGTTGTGCCTTTGTCCCACTTCTGTGTATGGCTTTGTCCAGATTTCTTGCTCTTGAGGTTGAGAGGTATGACAAATGTGTCAGGGCCATCACAGTCAGCCAGAGAGATTTCAAATTGTGACATGCTTGTTGCACCCCACTCCCCATGTAGTGACTCTGGATGTGTCCAAGCAAGGCAAGGAGTAGTTGTATCTACCTTGGATGGGGAGGACACACTGCATAAGTACTACAGTGGCTTTTCATCTGTCCTTGATTTTGCAGAATGGTCTGGTTTCTGTCATATTTTGTACTGTTGATTTATGCTTATTACTCAGATTTATGCTTATTACTCAAAGTGCCTGTTGCTCTGTGTTTAAGTAGCAATGCTTTAATGACCATAAGGTAAGCTTGTCTGACATCGTAAGATGCAAGTAAGCTTTAATAAGCATACTGTTAAAGAATTGCCAACATTGAAAGCCTTACTGTTGTTGCCATGCAGAGAATACTTGACTAGATGTATAAGCCTTGGGTATTAAAGGACAGGATTCCATTATTTTAAAAAGCTCATTACACTTGTTGGAGACTTCCAGTCATCTCTACAGACTTTACCCGTAAACTAAACAGAATGCCAATCATGTGTGGTCCATAACCTGTACAGTAATCCTTTAAGCAATGTATCTTGAGCTTGTTTCTTGTTTGCTTTTCATTTTACTTTTATCATGTTTTCCCCATGAAACAAGTTGTCAGGCAGCAGGTCTTTTTGGATAAGAAACATTTTTACAAGTGGGGCATCACATAGATTTCTACTTTCAGCATGTTGCTTGGTACTTTAATAAAGCTGAATATATTATAATTAGAACTGCAGTGCAAGGAGAAGTGGTTTGAGTTGAGTGCTTCTGGTTTTTCTTATACTTGATTTTGACTGGCATTCCAGTAATGTATTTAAAAAGTAATTTATTTTTTCATGCCTCACAACCTTTTGTTTCCATCTAGATATTAAGTAAGCTGTCATGCAGCCAATGCATTGAAATATTTTTATTCTTCTACACTTATTTTTGTCTTGATTGGACTTTCATAATGATGGTTTGCCACCCAGGGCAGCGTATTTAATTAAAGTTAGTTTTTTGTGGTTTTGTGCATAGCTCCTCCCCTTTATGGTTGACCACACCCCTTCCCTTTGACCCCACCCATTTAGCGTCTCCTGCAGCCCCCCTGTGATTTGAAGTCATCAGCCGCCACTGATTCTCAATACCTACCTAGACATCCCAAAGTTCAAGATGTTAACTTTACAACAACTTCTGCCTATGCTAGGCAAAGATCACTGGATGATAACCCTGGATCTCAAAGAGGCCTATCTTCACATCCCTATCAGAGCCAGCTGCAGGAGATTCCGGGCTGGTACTTCTCATTATCAGTTCTCTGCATTGCCCTTTGGTTTATCTACTGCGCCCAGGGTATTCACAAAAGTTCTGGCTCCTGTGATTGCCTTCCTCAGACAGAGAGGAATACAAATTTATCCTTATCTGGACGATTGCCTGATTCTTGCTCAAAACAAGGACAAGTTACTACAACATCTCCAGTATGTAATGGCAGTTTTAAGGTGCCTAGGGTATTCTGTGAACAAAATAAAGTCCAGTCTAGTACCCTCTCAGGACATGTGCTTTCTGGGTGTGAGACTGAATACAGCTTCTCAGATGGCATTTCTGACCCCGGACAAACAAAGATCTCTTCATCTGTACTTCCAGCAGTTATCAGTAATGTCCAGGCTGACTGCAAGGACAGTCCTTCAAGCCTTGGGGTTCATGGCATCTTGCATTCTAGTACTTCCCAATGCCAAACTGCATATGAGAAAGATACAATGGTATCTAAAAAGTGTGTGGACTCAACACTGCCACAGTTTGGACACTGTTATTCGGATTATACCTTGCATCCAGAAGGAATTCTTGTGGTGGGCTCAGGAATGTCACCTAAACAAGGGACTCTGTGATCCGACCAGAGGCGAGTCAGATACTAATGACGGATGCCTCGGACTTGGCTTGGGGAGCACACTTCAATGGAAAATGGATACAAGACACGTGGCCTCCCAAACTACTACATTTGCATATCAACATGAAGGAGATGTTAGCAGTCCAATTTGCCTTGACAGCCTTCAAGGACCTACTTCAGCCGGGACAGGTGTTGATTCAAACAGACAACACAGCAGTCATGTGGTACATCAACAAGCGGGGGGGGGAACCCATTCCTACCCTCTTTGCAGACAAGCAATGATTTTGTGGGAGACTGCTCTGAGTTTGCACATCAATCTTCAAGCACGGTTTCTGCCAGGAGCACAGAACTCCCTAGCAGATGTGTTGAGCAGGCAAATTGTGGATCCCCACGAGTGGAAACTGGACTCTCAGGTTTTCAAACAGTTGACCGTGGCTTGGGGAACTCCAGACATAGATCTGTTCGCTTCTCCTCTGAATTTCCAACTGCCAACATTTTGCACAAAGTTGTTCCACCCAAATGCTTGGAAAGTGGATGCACTATCTTTCAGTTGGAACAACCTTCACGTTTATGCTTTTCCCCCTCTGCCTCTTCTTCCCAAAGTACTCTTGAAAGCCAGGAGGGACAAGCCTTGCATGATTCTAATAGCACCAGATTGGCCTCGTCAGCATTGGTATCCTCTACTGAGGAGTTTAATTCAGGAACCTCCTTGGCCTTTGCCACAGGTTCCTCATTTGTTGTCCCAGTCAAACAATCATTTTCTCAATGTTCGGGTGCAGTCCCTGCATTTAACAGCCTGGCGTATCCTGTAATGAAGCCGGTGGAGTCTCGGCTTCCACAACAGGTTTTAGATGTCATTTTGGAAGCCAGGCGGCCTACTACTAGAAAAGTTTATGCTGATAAATGGAAGAGATTTTTTCTTTGGAGCACAGCAAAGGGCTTTGATGTTTCAGTGCCTGTTTTGAGTTTTGCACTGCAGTATCTTACTGAATTACTGGACAAGGGTTTGTCATTCTCTTCTGTGAAGGTTCATGCTGCAGCCATTTCTGCTCACTATGATTGTGACCCTCCTTTATTTTCTCACCCTTTGTTCAAACAATTTCTTAGAGGGGCAAAGAATATAAGACCCCCACGTAGAGCTCCCACTCCTTCCTGGGATCTCAATTTTGTGTTGGAGAAGCTTACTTTACCTCTTTTTGAACCTGCAGCTTTGTCTGAATTGAAGTTTTTGTCTTGGAAGACTGCTTTTTTGTTGGCCATTACTTCTGCTAGGAGGGTATCTGAATTGCAGGCACTCATGGCAGTTGAACCCTTTCTGATATTCCATAAGGATAGAGTTTCTTTCTTTGGGAACTAACCCTACTTTTATGCCTAAAGTGATTTCTAATGTGGCCTTGAACCAGTCTATTCATTTGCCTACGTTTTATGCTGATCCCCAAAATAAGGGGGAAAAAGTCTTGCATTCTTTGGATATCCACAGACAGTTACGTTATTATTTGAGCAGAACTAAAGAGTTCAGACAGAGCCAACAGCTATTTGTTTCTTTTGCTTTGGGTTCACAAGGGAAGGCTGTTTCAAAGCAGACTATTTCTAAGTGGATTGGTCAGTGTATTGCCTTTTGTTATTCTCATCATGGGAAGGAGGTTCCTGCTGGGATCAGGCCTCATTCTACTAGGGCTACTGCCACATCTACTGCTTTTTTGAGGGGGGTAGCTACTAAGGATATTTTGGAGGCAGCTACTTGGAGTTCAGTTCACACTTTTACTAAGCGTTACCATCTCCCTCTTTATTCTAAGTCCAGGGCTGGGTTTGCCACTGCAGTTTTACAGGGCATGTTAGCAGCTCCTAGTGCTATTTAGTTTGCCAGCCTCCCTTTTTCCTTTGCTTTGGGATTCTACCCACAGGTTATGACTGCAGCAATGTGAGACGAAGAACATAGTACAGTTTTGTACCTACCATAAATGTAGATGTTCGAGGATCTACATTGCTGCAGTCCAATTATCCCTCCCTCCTTCCCCTCTAAGGTTTGTGGTTGGGTGTTTACTATTTTGGCTCTGGCCTTCTTTCATTCTTAGGCCTTCTGACATCTGGGGCAAGAAAGACTGAGGATATGGCGTCGGTCATGCGCTTAAGTACTACTACGTACTGACGTCAGCTCCGGGCGACAATGACCGACGCCAGCCCAGCTCTTTGGTATTCGGGCCGATCGAGGACAGCGGACTACCCACAGGTTATGACTGCAGCAATGTAGATCCTCGAACATCTACATTTATGGTAGGTACAAAACTGTACTTTGTCAATTCTCCGGTCCTCGGTGAGGTGCTTTCGCAGCCCCTGATGCCCGCTTCTGTGGATTCGCTGGCTGCTGCCGAGACCCTTTCGGTGTTTGGTATGCCTCAGAACTCTTCATTGACTAAGGATCCTGTGTTTGTCTCTAACTTGGATGGGTCTAGAGCCGCTGAGCAGGCACCGGCTTCCGAGGAAGTACTTCGCACTACCGATTCTTGACACACACGACTTTCGCATCTACTGTTGTTCTGAAAACTACCAAGTTTCTAAGGCCCCAAGAACCACACCCAAGTAACTGACGACTCCATCTCCGGCACCTGTTTCCTTGCCTCAGTCTCAAATGCTTAAAATGGCGGAAGACTTTACAATGCTGATCAGGGGAAGCCAAGCTTACCCCTTCCAAAAAGAAAAAAAAAGGTTTGTATCCAGTAGTCTTGTCTGAACAGGAGTCCGATGACTCTGATGTCTCTGAATATGAAGACATGCAACCCCTCTCTGCTTATGAGGATTCTGATGCAGAGGAATCCATTCCTTCAGCCTCTCCACCAGAGGATTTTTCCTTTGGGGAAACCCTTCATACTTTAAGGGAGCATTTCCAATGGGAATGTCAAGACTACCCTCAGTCTAAAAAGAGACTCAGGGAATTCTTAGATCATCCACAGCACAGACCCTTGGCCATTCCTTCTCTTCTGGATGTTGTGAATGATGTTTTCATGGAATTTAGTTTGACTCCTGACACCCTCCCTCCTGCTCCCAGAAATCTGACCGGTATAAGAGTCCCTGATTCTCACAAATTTATTTTCAAAAATCCTACTGCCGACCCTGAGGTTATCTCCCAAGGGCCTAAAGGAATTAAAGCAACTTCTGCAAAGAATCCCACCCCCTCAGATAGGGATTCCCAAGCATTTGACAGATGGGGTAAAAAAGTATACACTTATTAGAGCACTAAAGTGTCAGTTCCGCATGCTAATATTTCAGCAGCATACCATGAAACTCCTCAAACAAAAAATATATTTTCCTGCTGATGCAGAAAATAGAGTTACAAGAGTTAATGCATTCTGCAAGTCAAGTAACTAAGCACACCTTACACTGTGGTTTTGATGCCCTAGAAGCATCTTGCAGGGCAGCAGTCACCGGTTCTGTCCTTAGAAGGCATGCTTGGCTTAAGGAACAGTCCTTGCCAGACCATGTCATATCTAAACTATTGGATGCACCCTAGCACAAAGACAACTTATTTGGCACCAAAGCAGAGGAGGTCTTAAAAAAGATGGAAGAAAAAGCTAAATCTATGCAGACAGTTAAGGATTTCCTGCAGGTCCAGCCACCCAGGTTCAGTAGGCATTGTCCCTCCAACCACTGGTCCTTTCCTGCCCCCTCCAGGTCAGTTCAGCCCAGACCACGGGGATGCACCCCCCCCCCCAGACAACAGCCACAGGGAATGCAGAGATCAAAGCAGTGTATTACCTCCACTTCTAAACCAGGGAGTTCGAAGCCAACCCCTCATGGTAAGAACTCTCAGTAACTCTACACTTCCATCCCCTCTGCCCACCTGCACTTGCCCCTGGGAGGAAAACTCTCATATCACACAAGCACCTGGGCCACCATTACCAGCGACCACTGTGTCCTTAACATAGTGTTCCAGGGATACAAATTTTTTTCCACACACTACCAACCCGAAAAGGGATCCCAGATCTGCCTCCAAACCAGTGGGCAGAGGCCAAACAGCAAGTCCTTTCCCTGCTCTCTATGAGGGCAATAGAGCATGTTCCTGCAGAACAGATAGGCCAAGGTTTCTACTCAAGGCTCTTCCTGGTACCCCGAGAAGAGTGCACCTGGCACCCCATCCTCAATCTATCCATTATAAACACCTTTCTGGTGATACCAAAATTCTCACCCTCCAGCAACTACTACCTTTGCTCTCCAAGGATGCTTGGCTAGCTACCCTAGACCTAAAAGAGGCCCATCTACACATCCCATTCAGGGAATCATGCAGGAAATATCTACGTTTCAGGGCAGGATCACTGTACTTTCAGTTCTCTGCGCTTCCCTTTTGGCTTGTCTACTGCTCCCAGAGTTTTCATAAAATGTCTGGCTCCCACCATCGCTTTTTGCAGGCAAAGAAATATTCAAATTTACCCATACTTAGACGACTGCCTGATTCAGGCAGACAGGAAAAGCTGCTCAAGCATCTGGACTTTGTAAAGGACCTACTGACCTCCCTAGGTTACGCTATCAATGAAAAGAAATCCAAACTAGTATCCACCCAAAAAATTATATTCCTGGGAGCAAGCCTGGATACAGCATCCCAGATGGCATTCCTTACCCCAGAAAAGCACTTACATGGCAGCCTATTTCTCTCAACTAGCCACCAGGCCCCCGTTATCCTCAAGAAAGATCCTACAAGCTCTGGGGTTCATGGCTTCTTGCATTCTACTCATTCCATATGCCAGACTGCATATGAGGAAACTTCAATGGTACCTAAAAAGTCTTTGGTGTCAACACTCTCAAGACCTGGAAACTCTAATACCAGTGATACCTTGTCTAAGGAAAGATTTTCTTTGGTGGGCAGCAGCATGCTACCATAACAAGGGACTACCCTTCTCGCAACCCCATGCTGCCCAGACCCTCACCACAGACGCATCAGACTATGCCTGGGGTGCACACCTGGACGGCAGGTGCATACAGGGCCAATGGAGCCCACATCAAATACATCTGCACATCAACCAAAAGGAGATGTTAGCTGTCCAGCATGCATTGACAGCTTTCAGACCCCTTCTCTCCCCAGGGGCTCTACTGATCAAAACGGACACCACTGTGATGTGGTATATCAACAAGCAGGGAGGGACTCACTCATGCCCTTTATGCAGACTCGCCATGACCCTTTGGCACACAGCACATGTTAGCACAATTCCTGCCAGGCTCTCTAAACTCTCTGACAGACAACTTAAGCAGAAATCTTCTGGACCCACACGAGTGGCAGCTAGACCAAAGAACCTTCACCCTTATAACTCAGAAATGGGGTACCCCGAAGGTCGACCTCGTTGCTTTCCACTCCAACCATCAGCTCAGCAAGATGTTCTTCGTATTTCACTGTTGCAGTCATCACACTTGGGTTATCTGCCTGCAGGTAGCCCTCAGTCGGCCCGAATACCAGAGTATTGGGATTTCTGAGTGAATGCTGTCACGTCTTCCATGACGTCAGATAGTCAGGGGTATAAAACAGGCAGCCGATGCCATTACATCAGTCTTTCTTACCAAGGAGGAGTCTGAAGCAGAAGCAGTTCGCAAGTGCAGGTCGGCTGCTACCTGAAATTTGTTTTGAGTTTCAAACCTGAAGTCTTCTAAAGCTAAGTACCCCATTGGGGATTCTTTTTTCTTGCTCTAACCGATGTCAGAAAAGTTAACAATTGTCTTGCCTGTGGAAAGCAAATACCTCACAGAGATTTTTATTCTTACTGAGTCACCTGTTTAGTCTCAGACCACGATGTTCCTCACTGTTCGTTTTGTGCCTTGTTTAATGCCCGAACCATTCGTCGTCGGGCTGTTTTTATCACTAAATTCTTTCACTCTCATTCTCCATATTCCAAAATTGCTTTGGTAAGCCATCCGACTATCGATCTTCCAAAAAAGTGCAAAGATAAAGACAGAGACAGACCGCATAGGTCAAAACTGCTGACAACGCTTCCATTAAACTAGTCGCCAGTCCACTGGTACTGAGGCGCCTTTGCAGCCCCTGATGCCCGCTTCTTCAGATTCACAGGCCTCTGCTGAGACCCATTTGGAGTCCGGTATGCCGCGAGATGCTTTTTCGACTATAGAACCTGCGGGTGTCTCTACCTTGGATTGATCTGGAGCCTCTGTGTAGGCACCGGCTTCTGAGGGTGTATTCCGACCTACCAATATTCACATTAAACTGACAACTTCATTTTTAGCTAAAACTATTGAGTTTCTCAGGCTAAGAGTACGCACTATGCCTAGAAAACTGACGATCAAGCTCCCATGCCTCAAAAACAGATGCTTAGAATGGCTGAAGACCGTATCATCCTAATTAGGGGAAGCCAGTTTTACCCTGCTAAGAGACCAATAATTGAGTTTCTTTCTGATTCTACAGGCCAGGAGTCTGATGACTCTGACCCTTCTGATTACCAGAACATACCCTTACCTACTTTTGAGGATTCAGATGCAGAGGAATCCATTCCCTCTGCCATCCCTCCAGAGGATTTTTCTTTTGGTGAAACCTTGCATACTTTCAGAGCATTTCCGCTCGGAGTGCCAGGATTATCCTCAGTCCAAAAAGAGACTCGGATAATTTTTAGAGTTGCCTCAGCACAGGCCCCTAGCCTATACCCCTGTCCTGGATGTTGTAGATAATGTCTTTATGGAATCCAGTCTTAATCTCGACGCTTTACCACCAACCCCTAGAAAACCTGACAGGTACTACAGAGTACCTGATTCTCACAAATTTCTCTCTAAGAATCCTACTGCGAATCCAGAGACCATTTCCCAGGGGCCTAAATGTATTAAGGCTACTACAGCCAAAAACCCTACCCCTTCAGACAGGGATTTCAGAGCTTTAGACAGATGGGGTAAAACTTGTATATACCTCTGCAACTCTTGCCATCAGGGCATTGAATTGCCAGTTTCATATGTTGAAGTACCAGCAACATATTATGGAACAAATTAAACAGAAAGTGGTGTTACTTCCAGATAGTGCAGAAAATGAAGATTTACAAGAGTTAATGCATTCTGCAAACCAAGTTAGTAAGCATACTTTGCAGTGTGGCTTTGATGCCCTAGAAGCATCTTGCAGGGTTGCAGTCACTGGATCTGTACTGAGAAGGCATGCTTGGGTGAAGGAACAAACCTTGCCAGACCATGTCAAATCAAAATTAATAGATGCTCTTTAAAATCAGGACCGTTTGATAAGAAAGCAGAAGAGGTTCTTAAAAAGATGGAAGAGAAAGCTAAATCTATGCAAACTGTTAAAGAATTCTTACAAGTGCAGCCATCTAGATTCAGTAGGCATTGGCCTACAAAAAACTGGTCCTTTCCAGCCCTTCTCAGTCCAAACCCAGGGGAACCAGACCACCAATACTACAGTATCAGGGTACACAGAGATCTAAACAATGGAGTGCTCCCACCTCAAAAACAGGAAGTGGCAAGCCACCCCCTTATTGTAAAAGTTCACAATGACTTGTCAATTATCCTTCCCAGCCCTGCCCATCTACTTGCGCCCCTAGGAGGAAAACTTGCCCTTCATACCAAAAACTGGATGTCCATTACTCAGGACCGATGGGTTCAAAACATTGTATCCCAGGGGTACAGATTCTACTTCCATTCTCTGCCAACCCCAAGCGGGTTTCCCAACCTTCCTCCAAACAGTGGCCAGAGGCTCAAAAAGCAAGTACGTTCCCTGCTCAATATCAGGGCCATCCAACTTGTTCTAGTAGAGCAAAGGGGGCAGGGTTTCTACTCCAGACTGTTCCTGGTACCCAGAAAATAGGGCTCTTGGTGCCCAATCCTGGATCTATCAATCTCAACAGCTTTCTGGTGGTCCCAAAATTCAAAATGCTAACCCTGCAACAACTTCTCCGTATGCTAGCCAAGGATGCCTGGCTCGTCATCCTAGATTTAAAAGAAGCCTATCTGCACATCTCCATAAGGGAGTCTTGCAGGAGATATCTCTGCTTCAGGACAGTCTCTCTGCATTGTCAGTTCTCTGCACTTTTCTTTGGCTTATCTACTGTGCCCAGAGTATTCACAAAGTGCCTGGCTCCAGCCATTGCATACTGCAGGCAGAGAAATATCCAATTTTTCCCATACTTGGATGATTGCCTGATTCAGGTGGACAGTCAGGAATTACTACTTCAACACCTGGCATTTGTAAAGACTCCTATTTTCATTGGGGTACACCATCAACGAAAATAAATCACAACTGGTGCCCAGTCAAAAAATGTATTCCTGGGAGCAAGCTTGAACACAACTTCCCAGATGGCTTTCTCACTCCAGAAAAAAAGATCTGTTTGAACAACTACTTCAAACACATGGCCACCAAAATGAAGCTATCTGCAAGGAAAATACTGCAAGCCCTAGGGTTCATGGCCTCATGCATTCTGCTAATTCCATATGCAAGACTGTGTATGAGGAAACTTACTTACGTCTTTGGTGCCAACATTCTCATGACCTGGAAACAGTTATTCCGATCATTCCTTGTCTAAGGGCAGAGTTCCTTTAGTGGGCAGAAGCATGCAAGCACAACAAGGGACTGCCTTTCACTCAACCCCTCACCGCCCAAATCCTGATTACATACGCATCAGACTATGCATGGGGGGCTCACATAGCAGGCAAATGTATTCAGGGAAAGTGGAGCCAAGGACAAATTCTCCTACACATCAGTCAAAAAGAGATGTTAGTTGGACAGTATGCTCTGACAGCCTACAAATACCTAATCCTTCCAGGACAGCTGCTTATAAAAACAGAGAACACCACAGGTATGTGGTACATAAACAAGCAGGGGGGGAACCCATTCTTACCCATACTGCAGGTTAGTCATGGCCCTGTGGAACACAGCCTTGAGCAACCACGTGCATCTGCAAGCTCAGTTCCTGCCTGGCAGGAACTTGAGCAGAAATCTCCTGGATCCACACGAGTGGAAATTGGAGCCCAACACCTTCAACCTTCTAATCCAGAGGTGGCGGACACTGGAGGTGGACCTCTGACTCCCCAGAGAACCACCAGTTGAGCAAATTTTGCACCAGGAACCCTCACAGCAGGACCTGGAAGGGTGGATGCCTTATCCTTCAAATGGTTAAAACCTCTCAATTTATGCCTTTCCCCTTCTGCTCCTCCTCTCAAAGGTACTACTCAAGATCAAACAGGACAGCCCAAGGGCAATTCTTATTGCCCCAGATTGGCCAATCCTATACTGAAAAGTGGAAAAGATATTGCTCTTGGAGTCAGTCTCAAGGAAAGGACACAGCTGTGCCCTCCTTACCTCAAATCCGTGATTACCTAGCAGAGCTACTCCACAGAGGCCTGTCTTTCTCCATTAAGATTCATGCCTCTGCCATCTCAGCTCATTATAATATTGAGCCCACCTCTATTCTCTCACCCTCTTATCAAACAGTTTCTGAGAGGGGCCAACAACTTAAGGCCCCCTAGGAGAGCACCCATCCCTGCCTTGGACCTTAACTTTGTACTGAAAAAGCTCACGCTTCCCCCTTTTGAACCTGCAGCTTCAGCAGAGTTAAAATTCCTTTCTTGGAAAACAGCCTTGCTTTTAGCCATAACCTCCGCTAGAAAAGTGTCTTGAGTTACAGGCACTAACGGCTGTGGAACCCTTCATTATTTTCCATACTGACAGGGTTTCCCTCAGGATTAACCCGTCCTTTATGCCTAAGGTGGTCTCCATTGTGGCTGTAAACCAAGCCATCCATTTGCCAACCTTGTTCCCTTATCCTCAAAATAAAGGGGAGAGGATCCTGCACTCCTTGGACGTGCACAGACGGCTCAGGTTCTACCTTGACAGGACTAAACCTTTCAGAAAATCTGAACAACTGCTAGTCAGCTTTGCTACAGGGGCAGAGGCCAAGGCCATTTCAAAGCAAACCGTTTCCAAATTGATAGCACACTGCATCCATTTCTGCTACAAGCACCATGGAAAACCTACCCCACAGGGGATCAGAACCACATTCCACTAGGGCTACTTCCATCTCTAAACATTTCTCAGGGGAGTCCCTACCAGGGACATTCTGGAAGCTGCAACCTGGAGTTCTGTACACTCCTTCACCAAGCATTACCACTTACCTATTTTTTCTAAATACAAAACTGGATTTGCTACAGCAGTCTTACAAGTCCTGCTAGCCAGCCCTAACTCCTCTTGAATGCCTCCACCCTTCCTCAGCTTTGGGAATCAACCCAAGTGTGATGACTGCAACAGTGAAACACGAAGAACATAGTGCAGTTGTGCACACGTACCATAAATGTAGATGTTCGAGTGTATTCACTGTTGCAGTCCTGGTTTCCTTCCTTCCAGCTACCTGTTTTTCTCTATCCTTTATACCTATCCTCTGTATGGCCATTTTTTATGGCAGGGGTATTTACTTTTTACTGGTGGTGTTCCACACCATATACTAGCTTCCTATTTGGCGGGCTCCTGACATCTGGGGCAAGAAAAACTGATGATGTGTCGTCTGCTGCCTGTTTTATACCCCTGACGACCTGACATCATGGAAGAAGCGACAGCATCAGACGCAGAAATCCCAAGACTCTGGTGTTCGGGCCAACTGAGGGCTACCTGCAGGCAGATAACCCAAGTGTGATGACTGCAACAGTGAATACACTCGAACGTTTACATTTATGATAAGTGTACACAACTGTACTTTCTGCACCAGGGAGCCTTACTGCAGGGCCTGGAAAGTGGATGCTGTATCTTTCCAGTGGGTCAACCTCTCCGTCTTTGCATTTCCCCCACTACCTCTCATTACCAGGGTACTGCTCAAAATAAGGGAGGAAAAATCAAGGACAATCCTGATTGGCCCAGACTGGCCACACCAGCACTGGTACCTACTGCTGCGCAGCCTATCATCTCTGCCACCATGGCATCTCCGTCAGATCCCAACACTCCTGACCCAGAGGGAAGGAGAATTCATGCATCCACAATTGCAGACCCTCAATTTGGCAGCCTGGCTTATTCCCTGACCACTGTACAAGCTGCCAATCTTGGTAAACAGGTTCTAGATTTTATACGTGAGGCCAGATTCCCTAGCACTAGAAAGTCTTATGCTGACAAATGGAAAAGGTTCTGCACCTGGGTCCAGGCTAAGGGAGCAGATACGGCACAGCCCTCCCTACCTCTCATCCTGGATTACATAGCTGACCTACTACACAGTGATCTGTCCTTTTCCTCTATTAAAATTCATGCCTCTGCTATCTCTGTTCATTTCAGTACTGAGCAACCTCTTTTCTCACACCCTCTCGTCAAACAGTTCCTAAGAGGGTCTAGCAACTTGAGGCCACCCAGAAGAGCACCTACCCCTGGTTGGGACTTAAACTTTGTGTTGGAAAAGCTCACCCTGCCCCCCTTCGAACCAGCAGCTATAGCAGAGTTAAAGTTTCTCTCATGGAAGACAGCCTTGCTTCTGGCCATCACTTCAGCAAGAAGAGTATCCGAGCTACAAGCACTAATGGCTGTAGAGCCCTTCATTGTTTTCTGTGCTGACTGGGTCTCCCTCAGGACTAACCCATCCTTCATTCCAAAAGTGGTGACCAGTGTGTCTCTCAACCAATCCATTCATTTGCCCACTTTTTTCCCTAACCCACAAAACAAGGGGGAAAGGATACTGCACTCTCTAGATGTGCACCGACAGCTCAGATTCTATCTAGACAGGACTAAATCATTTAGAAAGACTGATCAGTTGTTAGTCAGCTTTGCTGCAGGAGCAGAGGGCAAAGACATATCCAAACAAACCATTTCCAAATGGATAGCACACTGCATCCATTTCTGCTACAAGCCACACTGGAAATCTCTCCCTAAGGGGATCAGGACACACACTACCAGAGCGACTTCCACAGCTTTCCTCAGAGGAGTCTCTACCAAGGACATCCTGGAGGCTGCAACATGGGCATCTGTTCATACCTTCACCAAGCATTACCCCCTGCCTATCTTCTGCATATCCAGGGCAGGCTTTGCCACTGCAGTCTTGTAGGGCATCCTAGCCTGCCCCCAGTCTTCTTGACTGCCTCCACTCTTTTCTTCAGCTTTGGGAATCAACCCAAATGTGATGACTGCAACAGTGAACCACGAAGAACATAGTACAGTTGTGTAAACTTACCGTAAATGTAGATGTTCGAGTGTATTCACTGGTGCAGTCCTGGTTTCCCTCCCTCCATCCCCGTTTTGTCTCTCTCTCTCTCTCTCTCTCTCTCTCTCTCCTTACAAGGAACTTTTTGGTATTTACTTTCTACTGGAGGGGTTCTTCCACCACATCCTGGCTCCCACTTGGGGGCTCCTGAGAGGGCAAGAAAAACTGATGTAATGACGTCAGCTACCTTACTTTATACTACTGGTGACCTGACTGCAGTCCTGAAGCAACAGCAACTTTCGCAGAAATACTAAGCCTCTGGTATTCAGGCCGAGTGAGGGCTACCCCTGGCAGGGATAACCCAAATGTGATGACTGCAACAGTGAATACACTCAAACATCTACATTTGTGTTAAGTGTACACAATTGTACTTCTACAGGATTTTCTTTAGGATAGTTAGATATTCTTAATTGCATTTACCTGTCGTCTTGTTCGAATATATATATTATAATCTTCTAATGCTGGAAAAGTTCAATGTAGAAGAAAGTTTAGCACCAATACACATCTGAAACATTCAATTTATGTTGAAGCTGCTGTATCAGGAACAAAATCCACGAACAATCTTTAAAATGGAACAAACGGTTTATTGGAAATAAAGATGATGAGCGCTTTCGCGTGGTACCATCCACGCTTCTTCAGATAAATCATTTGAGTTTGTGTGAATATTTTATAGAACCGCTCCAAGGCGGGAAAGTCTGCTCATTATCTAATTAATTAATTGATTAACATTCAATCTAACTAAAGAATCTAAAGAACATTCAGATACATCAAACAGTAAACATTTTAACCATTAGGGTGCGCTTATTAACTTAAAGCGCAAGCCAAAGCTGCTAATGCATTCCTTCGAATATATAGGCTGCACTTTATGCATTTTTATATAAATTTTTTAGCGCACATGGTATAACAATGAAACTAAAACAATAAGACTAAAACAACAATGCAAAAATATGTACATATAAATAAATCAACTTAAATTATAAGCTTGTAATCATATATTTAGTTAAAAACTCATGTAAAACTACTGTTCAAAAACATATCTAATTTATGTATATATTCTATATAAACATAAATTAATATAACTTTATTCAATTTTAATTTTGTTCAATATAAAAAATATATAAATATAAAAAATAAAATCATTAAGTCCTGACAAGACTGGAAACCTGTCACTAATGACTGATGACAATACTGTGCTTACGTAGCTATATTTAAGATATCAATGAGTATTTTATATGGCACATTTAAAAAGAAATATAAAGCATTGACTTCAAATAAAAATTATTACATTAACTCAATTCATTGTAAATGCAACATTGCATCTATATTTATGTAGCACAAGGTTTAAAAACCTTTAAAATTAAAACACATGAGTACTGTGTCCATCAAAAAACTAACTTATTACTTCCTAGATATTAATAAAGGTTTGATAGACACGTGACTATTGAGACCTGGTTCAATGTGTGCGCCCAAACGGAGAATCCATTCAAGCTCCATTAATGCCAGCTGATTCTCTTTATCTCCACCTCTTTCATTAGGGACCACTATTTGTAAAACTCTGAAAGAGAAGGAGTGTGTAGGGAATTCTATAACATGTTTGGCCAACGCATTACTATCTATGGCTTTCCGTATATCATAAAGATGATTATATATGCGTTCCTGCAACCTTCTTTTTGTTAGTCCTACATAGAAGGCTTCACATTTATTGCAGGTGGCCAAATATATCAAGTTCCTGGTATTGCAGCTTGCTCGAAAATGTGGTTTAAAAACAAAATGAGTGCTAGGATGTGTAAAATTCTGTATCTTCGTAATGTACCCACACCTATTGCAGCTATGGCATGGGTAAGTGCCAAAAGCCTTGGTTGTAATGTTATATACCGGGATACTTTGTGGATCTTTTGTGATGTTCACATCTCCACATAAAATTCTCTTTAAATTCCTACAGTTTTTAAAGATAAAGGAAGGACTCTTCCCTACTAATCTCTTTGTAAGGGGATCTAATGTAAGAATATGCCAGTTAGTATATATAACCTGCTGAATCTTATTGATATCACTGGTGTATACAACAGTGTAACCAATAAGGTTACTTCTGGCTCCTTTATCCTTATTAGATTTTATCACATTTCTCTTGAATTCACTGTCTTTATTGTCTCTTGGAATAGATAGAATATTTCCTAGAATGTCAAACTTTGTATTGGAGACCATGGTGGGACTATACCCTCTATCTGTAAATAATTTTTCTAAGAGCTGTGCTTCTTTATTCAAATCATCTATATTACTGCATAGTCTCTTAATTCTGGTATATTGGCTCTTAACTATGGCTTGAAATGTGTGGCGAGGGTGCATGCTATCGAAACTTAGCATGGAATTTTTCCAAGTTGGTTTTCTATATAGAGTGGAGTCTAGTGTGCCTTCATGTGTCAGCCTTACTGTGACATCCAAGAAATGAATTTCCTGATTAGAAACCTCTTTAGTAAAACGTAAAAACGTACTGATGGTATTTAAATATAGAAAAAAGCATTCAAATGACTCCATATTGCCTTCCCAGATGATTATGATGTCGTCAACAAAGCGTCTATAAAGTTTAACGAACTTAAACTTCTCATGTGTAAAAAGATAAAGTTTCTCCCACCATAACACTACAAGGTTAGCGTAGGTGTTAGCGCAGGGGGTGCCCATGGCCACCCCCCACTTCTGTAGATAGGTACTTCCACCGAACACAAAGGCATTATTAAATAGCACTAATTCTAGCAATTGGTCTACCAATATGATTCTATTTGTTGAAAAATCAGTTTCTTTAACTAATAATTCATTTATATATTGCATTCCGATGTCATTAGGTATCGAAGTAAATAGGTCCTTGACATCTAAAGTAATTAGAAGATATGACTGATTTTTATTCAAATGCAATTCTTTGATATCATTCAAGAAATCATATGTATCTTTGAGTATGGTGGGTGACTGGTTCACTACAGGTCTTAATATATTCTCAATTAACTGTGAAGCATGTGCTGTAATCCACCTATCTCCTGATACTATAGGTCTTAGTGGTACTGGATATATGCCTTTGTGTACCTTAGGTATACCTTTAATGGTGGGAGTGACAGGATGTTCTATGTACAAGAACTCATATACTTCTTGGCTAATCTGCCTACACATGAGAAGGTCATAAAAGACATCTTTCACAGTTTTGATTATTTTAACAACTGCTTCTTGAGATATAGGGGTGTATGTATCTGTATGTTGTAGCATCTGAGTCATGCCTATAACGTAGTCCTGTGTGTTTAAAAGAACTACTCCCCCTCCCTTATCAGCTGGCTTGACAACTACATGAACATTTTGTTTAAGTTCATTGAGAGCACGATATTCCTGTGGAGTCAAATTATAGAACCTGCCCTTCTTATTAATGTTACTAAATATGGAATAGAACTGATTTTCACAGGCTCTAAGAAAACATTCTATATGTAGAGGCATATCAGGGACAAATGCACTTTTCTTTCTAATAAAGTCATGCCCCCATTCTTCTGACGCTAAATCATTAAAGGTTAATTTCAAACATAGATTCCTACAAAACATTCTCAAGTCAAGTAAAGTGTCTGTTAGTGTGGCCTGGGTGGCCGGTATAAAACTAAGACCTCTATTCAAGACCTGTGCAGTAACATTGTCCAAAACAAAATCAGAAAGATTAAACAACAAGTTCGAAGTCATGTTTTCTTCCTTCTGTTGTGAGCAAATGTTTCCGCTGAATATTTTCTCTTTCGTGAGTCCCTGCTGTGCGATCTTCCCCTGTTGGAATAAGCAGGGGTTCTTTTTTGATACGGTAAAAAATTTGTGAGTGAAGGTAACACACTGGAGCTGTGTTTGGGTATAGCTCCTGTGGTGTTGGCAGGCACTTGATTGAAAAAAGCCTCTTGATTCGAAGGGGGTGTGTCAGTATGAACCACTTCAGCCGAGTTGCTATCAGCTGTGACTGTTGCATAAGTGCCTCTATGAACCATCGACGCAGGTGTCTCCGGTAAAACTGGTGCAACAATATGGCTATTTTTAGTTCTTAAAGTAGATGAAACTGAGGACATTTCAGATGTAGGCGCTGAGTTAGGTTGATTCACTGAGTTAAATCTCGGCCAAACAAACACTTGGCCTTTTTGAAAATCCTGATAATCGCGCAACAATTTCTTCTGTTTAGTTAATTTTAGTTTATCACTAAACACATTGACTTGAGAGAACGCCCGATTAATCTTATCAAGACAATGTTCTGAATTGAATCTCTCTAACAATTGTTGATATAGGTGCTCCGTTGCATTTCTTAATTCTGTCTCTAGCGGTGTAAAATAGTCAGGCATTAGTTGGGCATACTTAAACCCCAACTCTATATTAAGATCCTGTCATCGCTTGAGTAGTTCAGGATGTGAGTCCCCGTAAGTGGGCATACAGAACACCCTCATGCCCCTGGGGACTATTTTAAAATGGATGCAGGCTTGTAAATGTAACCTCTGCCACGCATATCTTTGTAATTGGTACAGATTGTCTTCTATTGTTTTTAATAACGGATAAAATTCAGTAAGATTCTTACCATTGGTCTCCAAATTGACATGTCCCACTTCTCCCAGGAGGTCCAGAGACAATAAAGGGTTATTGTTGAGGTGTGTGAGTCCTTCCCACAAAGACTATGTATCCCTCGGCTCCGGTTCCAATGGGATAACAGGTTCCATGATGTGCAGGAAACGTAGACCAAAACTTGGAACAGGAAAAAACAAACGCAAAAAATAGTCCCCGTTCCTGTTTAACTGGTACTAAACCAAAAGATGCAAGTTCAATGTAGAAGAAAGTTTAGCACCAATACACATCTGAAACATTCAATTTATGTTGAAGCTGCTGTATCAGGAACAAAATCCACGAACAATCTTTAAAATGGAACAAACGGTTTATTGGAAATAAAGATGATGAGCGCTTTCGCGTGGTACCATCCACGCTTCTTCAGATAAATCATTTGAGTTTGTGTGAATATTTTATAGAACCGCTCCAAGGCGGGAAAGTCTGCTCATTATCTAATTAATTAATTGATTAACATTCAATCTAACTAAAGAATCTAAAGAACATTCAGATACATCAAACAGTAAACATTTTAACCATTAGGGTGCGCTTATTAACTTAAAGCGCAAGCCAAAGCTGCTAATGCATTCCTTCGAATATATAGGCTGCACTTTATGCATTTTTATATAAATTTTTTAGCGCACATGGTATAACAATGAAACTAAAACAATAAGACTAAAACAACAATGCAAAAATATGTACATATAAATAAATCAACTTAAATTATAAGCTTGTAATCATATTTTTTTTTTTTTTTTCTTCTTCTACAGGATTTTCTTTAGGATAGTTAGATATTCTTAATTGCATTTACCTGTCGTCTTGTTCGAATATATATATTACAATCTTCTAATGCTGGAAAAGTTAACATGCTTCAAGAAGTATTCCTTCTGTGGGCATAAAGTACCACCTCAAGATCCACACCCTAAGTACGTTTGCCATTTGGAGCCATTCCACTTGCAGGATTCTTGATCAATTTTTGCTTCATTTGGCAACAGAGCCCTCCAGGGGAGAAAGGAGAAGCTCATTTTAAAAGGCCTTCTTCCCCCTGCAGACAGAGTCCAAAATCTCTTCAGACCTAAAGGCGACCTCTACTTCCCCTTTCCCTGACAAAAAACAAGAGAAGGAAAGGGAAAGGTGTAAAGAGAAGGAAAGAGAGAGAACAGGACAGAATCAAAGCAAGAGACAAGCCTAAAGAAAACAGCCCCGAAAAACACTCAGACAAGTCTAAGAAAAGGTCTCTAGACCCAACAGCTGTCGCTTGTTTCACGGCCTAAGGTTTCGAGGCAGTCCGTTCCTACCTTCTCTAGAATCCTGAACACCCTCCATGAAAACTTGATTTTTTTCCAAGGCCCATCAGCCCTAGTATTCACTCACTTGTCTTATAGAAAATGCCTGCTTTGTTAGCCTCTTCCTTGAGATCTGGTCGATCCACTATGAGTCTCATTAAATTCGACATTGCCCAATTGATGGGGAAGTTTCTGAGGACTTTGATTCAGCTGAGAGTCCTCCCATCTCTGTCCTCGAGGTAAGGGCCAGGATCAGCCTCTTCCACCCTGGCTGTTCTGCTTCCCACACCATCCCTATTTTGGTGCTGTTTGTCAGATACTGCCTACCCACAAGGGAACACCTTCATAGCCAGTAGCCCTACAGACTTCGGCTTCAGCATTCTCCCTCAATCATTCAGCACAGACGCGCTCTGGTCAACTGGAGTCCCAGAATATAGGGGTTGGACTGCTGATGGTGGGGTGGAGTCAACCCTCAGGTTTTTGGAGCCATACCTACAGCTGTGAGCTTTGGCACTGGACAGCTTGTGTCCAAAGTCCTCGTTGGAGCCCTCATCCCTTGGAGTTGAGAAGACTACCAATTCTGCTAATTTAGGTGGCTCTTTTTTGACTCAGTTGACTGATCCTGCTTTTGAGGTCGTGGAGAGGGCCTTGGTTGGACCAGAATGACTGGGACATGCTCAGACACCCTATGGAGACTGCTCCTGCTACTACTCATTCTGGTAGACAGGGACAGATGGGTTCCATAGGCTGTGAGACCACTCGGTCTTCTAGCCCCACATCCAATTCTGATGCATCTCCCTCAGAAGTCCCAGGGCACATCCCCCAAAAGAGGGCTTGCAAGAAGAAGCATATTAACTCCTCTCCTGAGTCTGTCACCAAAGACGCCGATTTAGATGAGGACAAGCCTCCCCAAGGTCCTCCCCGAAAGATGTCTCCTTTGGAGACATCCTTGAGTTTTTGAAAGGGGGGGGTCCACCAAAACTCCTTTTGATGGTGGTGTTTCTCAAAGCTTTTGGGTCTGGCTCTTCAGCGTCCTGGGTGATCCCTCCTCCTGATGCCTTAGGTGACCTCATTGCTCAAAATTATATGGAAGGAACCCAATGTTGGCAGATCCAATCCCAAAGAAGCCAGAAAAAAATTCTAGTTGCCCCACCCCCAGGAAAGTAAACCTAGAACTAAGGGTCCCCCTGTAGATGCTTGGTGGTAGCAGCAGTCACAAGAAAAGAACTGTCCAACAAAAGTTCCTCTGTCTGTCCTACTAACTGGGAGTCAAGGGTATTGGACAGACTGGGAAAATGGACTTATGCTTCAGCCACTTTCTGTGTTCATGTGCTGAACTACATGGCACACCTGACACATTTCTAGAGGGATTTCGTTAAGGATCCTTTAAATTCCTTGGTGGCAACTTACTGTTGGACATACAAAAATATGTGGACACCCAGTTGTCTACCCCAGTGTCATCATTGAATATTGCCATGAGATTGCTATCTGATGCAGCAGATGGTGTTGCCCGAGCAGCCAGCACACATCATGGCTGGATGCAGCTCTGCAACTTTGCAGAAAGCTTTAAGTTGTCCTTCATAGGTGCTCCCTACAATGGCTCCATTTTATTTGGACAACAATTAAGGATACACTTACCAGGAGTGAGCAGGATGATGCGACTTTGTCTGCCGTTGGAATTCACCCTTCAGAAATACTTCTGGAATCAAAAAGGAGGAATAAAAATGTGGCACAGAAAAATCTCAAGGCTTTTACGGAGCACTCCTGGAGAATGGCTTCCCTGAGGCAGTATTGGAGGCAGCTCCACTAGTCATTGTCCATGGTGCAGAGGCCATCTGCAAAACCAGGGTTTCCATGGACCTATCACTGAGAAATCTTACCAGCAAATCTGAATGCTTACCCATCTGCTGCACTCTGGATTCAGTCAGGGGATGCTTTTTCTTACACCCTCTAGTGTGGCAAAATGCAACTTTTGATTCTTGGGTGCTAAGAATCATTACCAGAGGGTTATACCTTACCTTTTTTAGAATCCCCAGAGACGAAACAAAAGATTCCCTATACTCCGGCCAATCAGTTGAATTCTGCAGCAACAGAAGTTTCAAGGTCGTGGACAAAAGTGTCATCCAGCCAGTCCCCCAAGGCCAACTAGGATCCTGAGTTTATTCAAGGTTCTTAAGTTCCAAAAAAGACAGGGGATCTAAGCCCAATATTGGATCTCCGTGATCTGAATCAATTTGTAAAACAGAGTTCCGTATGGTCTTGCATTCCATTCTGCATTTGTTGAGGATGGGCTATTGAATGTGCTGTATTGATCTCCAGGTCACCTACTGTCGTATCAAGATCCAGAGACAGTACAGGAGATTCCTATGTTTCCAGCTGAGAGGCAATTACTTTCAGTTCCAAGGGTCTGTTGTTTGGTCTCCGCACAACCCACCAGGTGTTCAGCAAAGTAATGCCAGCTGTGACAGCCTATCTCATGCTACAGGGGATCCAGGTATTCCCTTGTGTAGACGATTGGCTTCTGACTGCTACCTCCAAGAATCAACTCCTGATGCATTAGTTATTCCTGTTATAACTGACAACTCACCTGGACTTTTCTATAAACGCCAACAAGGGCAAGCTACATCCAATTTAATTCATAGAATTAATAGGTTGCCACATAGACTTTGTACAAAACTTCCATCAGCACGAGTCAAAGCAATCAGATCCATAGCTGTACAAGGGGTAAATCATCCCAGACCCCAGGCGCGACTTATCTTGCACCTCCTAGGCCTGATGGCTTCCTTATACTGAATGTTCCTGTAGCCAGACGTTACGTAAGAGTTCTTTAGTGGTCACAAAAACTACATCCTCTTCACTAGAGTACAGCTCATACAGGTGTGCAGGGACCACATTCTGTGATGGATTTCGCCTTTCCATTAAGTCAGAGCAAACCCTCCCTTTCTCCTAGACAGAGCCATAATAACCATGGATGCTTCCGTTCTTGGGTGGGATAAGGGGGCATTTTGAAGGGGACACTGTCCAGAGAATATCGTATATGATAAAAGGCCAAGCTTCAATTCATTGTCTTGGAGTTGAGTGGTCATCCTTTCATTGCAGGCATTTCAGCCCCATCTAACCAAGGATGTCATTGCCATACATTCAGAGAATGTCATTGGATTGTACATCAACAAGTAGGGTGGAATCTGACCATACCTTCTTTGCTGAGAATCCTTGTGAATTTGGCAGTAGATGATGTCTTTGTACCACTTTCTAGAAATGATGCACATGGAATGTCCAGCATCCAGACAGGCAAACAGAGCAGAACTATACGATTGCCTCATGAGTGGTCTCTCAGTAAAACAACATAATGGAGATTTTCAGCCGCAGGGGCCAACTTTGCTGTGACCTTTTTGCTTTGCATCTAAACAACAAGTGCGGAAGTTACTTTGTCCTCATCTCTCAAAGAAATTCAACGAAAAAGACTTGCAAAAGCAAATGGAAGCATTTTTCCATCTGGACCTCTTCTAAGGAGCAAGAACCATTTTCAGTACCTCTACCAAAAAGTTTATTTCCGAACATTGAGTTACTCCACAATTAAAGTACAATCCGCAGCCATTTCAAACTTTCACATAGGGCTCAACAATGCTTCTGTTGCTTCCCTCAAACTGACCAGAACTTTCCATAGAGGAACCTTTTTATTGAAACCCCCAGTTCGTGATTTAGTCCCTTCCTGGGAGTTATCTTTTTTCTTCAGTCTCTAACCCAAAATTCATTCAAACCAGCAGCATCCATAGCTATGAAGTTTCTTTCATGGAAGACTATTTTTCTGGTTGTCATTATGTCTGCAAAACAGGTGTCAGAACTGAGGTCACACTTGTACAAAACTCCTTTCTTTACAAATGCCCTTCTGTGGACCCCTCTGTTGTCTCTCTTCAGACAAACCTTTCAAACTGTTGCCTTCTACTAAATTGCTTCCTTCTGACAAGGACAGGAGGGCCATGGAATGGCTGGACAAAAAGGTGTATATTGGTTCTATCCTGGATTTTCAGGCTATTAATTATCAATTCCATATGACCGGGTATGGCACTTGTTTTTCAGGTCTATGTGGTTATTTCTGACCTTACTGTTTCTGAGGAGAAGGTTTTAGCCCTCTGTCTGTTGAGCTCTTCTTATCAAGTGGCTCGCCATTCTGTTAAATGTTGTTATGATGCCGCTGATGCTTCTCCTAGGGCTGCTGCCTTTGGTTCTGTGTTGAGGCATTATTCTTGGCTTCGCCTCTAGACTTTGTGATGATATTAAAGATAAATTAATGGATGGTCCTCTTGATAATAAAAATCTCTCTGGTTTTGCATTTGCTGAGCTTTTTAAGTCACTGCAGGAAAAGGGCTAGGCCTTGCAGGAATTGAAACACATTTTTGTTTTCCCTATTCGTAAAATTCAGAGGAATTCTCCTCCTTGGTCCTGTTTTGTCCATACACAGCCCTGCCCTACTCCCAAACGTAAAGGGTTCTAGATGGGTCCCTCCTGCTAAATCTACCTACACTCCTGCTACTGAGAAAGCCTCCTTTTCCAGACAAACCAGGTTTTGTCTCTTTTCTTCCTTCCATCCTAAGCCAGGTACCATTGTCTCTCAGTCTTTCCCTGTCTCTCACTTGGTTAAGGATCACTGAGGACTCTTGGGTTCTGACCATTATTTGTCAGGGATGCTTCATGGTGTCAAAATCCCTTCTTCCCTTTCTAGGCATTCCTGAACCCCCTCTGAAACAGCCACCCTTTTTTTTCCACAGGTATTTCAGGGCCTTTTGTCTCAATGCACCATCCAAGCAGTTTCTGCTCCTCAAAGGGGGAAGGGTTTTTATTCCAGAATGTTTTTGGTTTCCAGGAAAGAAGGCACATGGAGGATCATTCTGGACCTTTCTCAGCTCAACACCTTTCTGAGGATTCATTCTTTTCAAACGCTGTTCCTTCAGACTCTTTTTCCTCCCCTTCTTCCTCAGGCTTTCCTGGTGTGTCTGGATCTCAAAGATGCCTATCTTCACATTCCTATTCATCCCCTTTTTAGGAAATATTTGCATTTTTCTGTATCTTCCTTGCATTTTCAGTTCTCTGCTTTGCTCTTCGGCCTTTCTACTTCCCCAAGGATCTTCACCCAAAGCCTCACTCCTGTGGTAGTCTTTTACAGGCTGAGGCAGATTCAAATCTTTCCTTAATTGGACTGTCTGCTTATTAGGCTTCCTCTCCAGAGACCTTGATTCAGCCCCCTCACTATTCTGTTCACCCCTTGCAAAGCCTAGGGTTTATGATAAATTTCCAGAAATCCTTCCTGACTCCTCCTAATGATCATGTGTTTCCTTGTGTTCAGGTTCCAGACCACTCCTATGCTGGCTTCATTGCCACCACCCAAGGCTCTTGCTCTAATTCCATTTTTCAGTCCCTTCTTCCTCAGGTCTTTGTTACGGCCACGGAGTTCCTAAGGGCACTGAGTAACTTTGCTTCCACCATTCCTATGCTTCCTCTAGCCAAACTCCATATGAGGCAGTTGCAGTGGCTTCTAAAGTCAGTCTGGCTTCAATATTGTCACCCTTTGTAGACTTTCTTGATCCTCTTCTTCTATGTCTCAAACTGCAGCTTAATTGGTAGAGTCATCAGCTGTCACTTAACCTAGGGCTTTCTTTTCAGTCCCCAGTCCCCTGTCCCCTGTCAGGAGCTTTTCTCAGATGCTTTAGGCATGGGGTGGGGAGCTTCTTTCGGCCTTCTGAAGGTTCAACAACAGTGATATGGAAGTACGTAATACAGCTCTATAAAATCTTACCATAACAATAGATGTCCTTCTCTTCACTCCCTTCTCCCCCTTTTTCTCTTCTCCTACATTTTTTTAGTTTTGGATGCGCATGTTCCTCCTCTCTTTGGACTGTTGTTCCTTCTGGGGCTATTCAGCTATGAGATATGTACATCCATTTGTCACCTTTATGTCCTATGCCATGATTAGGGAACATATGTGTGACAGAATGTCCTTAAAATCCTTAGACTTTGGTATACTGGATGGACATTGGGCTACCGTAGGCAAGGAATCCCCTAGTAAAGAATATTGCAACATTAAAGAGGGCATCTACTGTTGGAAGATTTTACACAACTGTACTTTGTCATAATTGTAGTACATCTGTTTCACTGGTAAGGAAAGTTTTTTTTGTAGCCAGGTAACCCAGTGGGGTGGCTGTAAATGCAACTGTATTTTGAACTTCTAAGTTCATTTCTTAATCAGCTACATTTGTTGAGACTGCTTCATGCAGCTGTACTTAATATGTTCGGAACTGTTTCTTTAATGCATGTTACATTGTGGCTAGAATATACTACTGTAGTTATTGCTAGCTGATTTCACTTCATTGCATCTACAACTCATACTTTATTAGGAAGAAGAAGAATATGAAACCAAAGGAGGACGGCGCAGAACATGGGATGATGACTATGTTTTGAAACGTCAGTTTTCTGCTTTAGTTCCTGCATTTGATCCGAGGCCTGGTCGTACGAATGTACAACAAACAACAGATCTCGAAATTCCTGCTCCAGGTTTGTCTGAATTGAAACATTTTTTCCCCCAAGCATTTTGGGTCCTTTAAGTCATTTTGCCTAGTACAGAAGGAATGTAGCTTGCGTAGTTCTAAAAGTACAGGTTTCTTACAACATGGTATTCTGGACTGTAGTAACATTAAATGATTTCAGTTTTTTGTATGCATTATGGGTGCATTTCAAACAAGAGGTTTTTTTTTTTTTTTTTTTTTTTTTTTACTTTTCACGTGTTCTTAAATGTAGTTAACCAGATAATGTACTATTGGCTCTCAATCTCCTTTATTATGATTTAACCACCAGAGACATAACATAAGCTTTTATTTTCATCATTAGATCACTGTAGCAAAACCCTAAGCTGTTTGGGTTATACCTTTCCAGAAATACAATAACCAGCCAGCTTTCAAAGCTTTAGGGCACCTCCACACACCCAAACTGTTAGCTTGAGGAGAGGAGTTCAAAAATAGTTGTTTGGGTGCCAATGTCTCAGGACTTTCTTGCAGTTGAAAGTGTGCTCCTCTGGTGAGCTTCAGAGGATTGGTGGTCAGTGAGTTTTCAAGGCAGAAAAGGCAAGTTCCCTTCGGGGGTGGGGGGGCTTCCATCATATAATTTTCTTATGTGTAGAAACAAGTAAAAAAATATTTTTATATGCTGGGGTTACAGGCTGGCTTGAAATGAGCTCATCAGAAAATTATTTATGTTCACCATTTTAATTACTGCAGTAACCTTGGCAATATTAACACATAGGTTTTTGTCCGCTGACTTCCATCTGGGATACCAATGCCGATTCCTGATGGCATATGCCTGATGCATAACCTCAACACTTATGTCTAGGGTGTTTAGGTGGATGTACGTACAAGTTCCTCAGACTACAATGCTGCCAGCCCAGACATAGCTTTTGCATCTGTTGGCTTGATCTATGTTTTGTTGTTGATATCATTGCTTCTCTTCAGTTTTCAGATAACTGCCCCAATGGGGAACCTTTCTTTATGTATTTTGGACTATCTTTTAAAACTTGTTTGCGGTCAGCTAGGAGTGGGTTAAGTGCGAGTGCGGTAGGCAGATTCTGTGCAAGGACTTGCACTGTAATTGCCTTTTCTCTTTAGGCCCAGACTATGACTACCAGTCTTGCCCCATCTGCCAGTCATTTACTCCAAAAACCCGTAGGTATAGGCTTTTCTCCCTTAACATGTTTTTTGAAACACAGCATCTGAAACACCTAGCCCAAGCAAAGATGGTGGAATCCTCAGCACCAGATATTATCCAGCTCCCCTAAAGGAAACTCGAGACCCTGTAACGATTCTCAGTCTTAACATTTCTGAATATGACTTGCCCACTGAGGTTGCAGAACCTACAGTACCTCAGATGTTCTCATATTTGCCAGCTTCCAAGGCCAGTACTGCTCTTGAGACCTTACAGATGGTGGATGCCTTGAAGGGACCACATGATGTCCCACAAATCCTAGTCCAGAAAGAGGCTTCAGGTACTCTCAAGTACTCTAGATTTGAACCTCCATGACTTATCCAGGTAAACATCATACTTAAAGAAAAAAGTGAAAAAATAAGTATGTGACCTCACCTACAGCTTCTAAGGACAAAGAATGGATTGACTTCTCCCAGGACTTATTTAAAGCTGTCATGGTCCTAAAGCTGCCTTCTTTTGTGAACCAACAGCCTCATGCCCCACAAGTACATACCCAGACTCTTTCTTCGATGAGGATGAAAAAAATCTAGGCTGTGATCATTCTCTGGTTTACTCCTTACAAATGCATGTGCCAACTCAACTCTCGTCAGGTGAAGGGGACTCCATTTCTCCAAATGCTGCTATTGAAGAGGCCTCTTTTTGAGAAACTGTTCAAAACATGATATGGCATGTTGAATGGCAATCAAAGCAAGTCACTGATGTACAAGAGAGATGTTATACCCTTTTGGAAATGGGCACTCCAACTGCTTGCCAGTCTGTCCAATTCTAGAGGAACATCAGGACGCATTCTAGTATACATCTTTAGCTCCCGATTCACAGCCACTGCCAGTACCTAAAAGACCAGACAGGTTCTATAAGATATCTGATAACATTAAATACCTCTATAAGAAAACTATAGCTCACCCTGCTGCAGTCTCCATTTCCTCAGAAAAGCCATCTATACTGCTCCCCATTGCAAACGCCCTTCCCACTGACTAGGTTAGTGGGACTATGAACAGGTGGGGAGAGAAGGTGTATACTTCTCCACCCTAGTTCAGAGCTATTAACTACCAGACCCACATGACAAAGTATGCTGTCTGTGTTGCATTCTTTACAAAAGGTTCTGTCACGCCCACAGTCAGTGAATTCTAAGCAGCAAATGCAGCACATAATATCTCAAGCTACAAAGATAGCTAGACACAGCATAAAATGCAGTTATAATGCTGCGGATATCTACTCCAGGGCTGCTGCCACAGGCTTAGTTATCCGATGGTATGCATGGCTGCTAGTAAGCCCATCACTAAGGACTTCAAGTCCAAAATACTAGTTTTGCACTTAAACAAGGATTTGTTGTTTGTCCACAGGCTTCTAGTCTCTTCAAAGTCCTACAAGAGCAAGGCAAGACTGTGAAAGACTGTAGAGAAGTTCTATTTTCTATAGTCCATAGATATTGTAGAAATTACCCAACCAAGTCATAAATCTTTGATGTGAAGTTCTATCTCGCTATTCATTCTTTACTGATTGGTTCGGAGCTGATCTCTCGGCTCCGAGTCAGCCAGTTGCAAAGCTCGAGGTCTTCAAATAGCTCAAGGCCAAGTCCCTATCCCATGATCATAGCCGGCCTTAGACATAGACCAACTAGGCGGCCGCCTAGGGCGCTGGTCTAGCAGGGGCGCTTTTCCAGTATTTATTTGGTGTAGGTAGACCAGGATGGGGGCACCAGGTAATGTGGTGGGGGGCACCCTGGAGCCCTCTTGCCTAGGGCACCAGTTGACCTATGGCCGTTCCTGCCCATGATGCACCTAGTTACCTCAGATCTAGTTTGCCGCTGCAACAGCTTGGAGGTTCTGCATTAGCTCTGGCCAGTAAAACAGTTTTTTTCTACTTACTTACTTTGTTATATTGATATTTAGATAGATAGTTTAAATAGTTTTATAAAGCTCTTAAAGCTTTTTTTGGTGTGTTTACCTACTTTTATTCCCTCCCCTTAGTGTGCTTTAAAATTTCTAGTTGGCCTCTTGTTTTAGGCCTAGTTTAAAACCTTTTTCTAATTACTAGTGTGTGTTTAGTCAGTGACCTTTTGTCACATTTTATAATAAATAGATTATTTATAGTTATTTGCTGTGTGGTATGTTTAGCCGTACATTTATTTAGAAAAGGCTTGAATTTAATAATTACTGTTGAAGTTTTTTGTAGTTAACAGTAATTTTGTGGGATTTAGCTATTCTTTAGAATATTTAGACAAATGTGCTGTGTTTTATAGCAGTTATCCTCTTTTTCTTTGCATAGTCTGCTCATATTTGTGTTTATACAATTTGTGGTTATATTAATTTACCTTTTCCTGTCACTATTATATTTACATTAGCATTTAGCATTACTGTGTGTGTGTGTGTGTGTGTGTGTGTGTGTGTGTGTGTGTGTGTGTGTGTGTGTGTGTGTGTGTGTGTGTGTGTGTGTGTGTGTGTGTGTGACTCAGCCTGTTTTTATTTAAGGCTGTTATTGATAATTACTGTTTAGAAGTTTTTGTGGTGACAGTAATTTTCTCTTTGGGATTACAATGGCTGACCAAGAGAAGCATCCCAAGTCAGGTTTCAAAAAGTGCCCAAAATGTGGCCAAAAGATGTCTGTAACAGACAGCCATGTAAATTGTGAGTTCTGTCTAGGAGCCCTGCATTTACAGGATAGCTGTCTATATGCCATTCCTTTTCCTCCAGGGTCCTACAGGAAAGGAAAAGGAAATTAATAGAGGTTTGTTGAAACTGTCCTTCCAAGAAGCTTTGAGTGAACAAGATGGATCCAGCAAGTCCTCAAAGTCTTCTAAGACTTCCGACTTAAAGAAATCAAAAAATTCTTTGACTTCGGTTCCACTGCCATCGGAACAGACCATCTTTTCTTTATAGAACCCGGTCCCCAGTCTTGGAACTGGTATCCAAAACTCCTAAGAGTCCATTATTGCAGTCGGTACCACCTTTGGTGCGCTCATCTCGGTCCTGTATCCGCCTTTTGGATCTGGATGCGGATCGTGTGGTATCGATGGTTTCCTCGGATCCGTCTGTTCCTTCGCATCGGAGCAGAGGTGCTTTCGATGCCGTGAGGAGAGTCATGTCTCCTAAGACATCCTCAACCTCAGGTCTGGCTTCCTCCTCCCCTAAAGCACCTGTCTGCTTCTACCTCACACATCCTGACTAAGCGTAAAGACCCAGAGCCTCAGGAAGCCCCATTGGGTGGCTCTTGCGAGACTTCACCAGAAGCCCCCCACTGATGAGGTTCCCAGGAAGAGATTGTGTAAGAGGAAACATCTATACTCCCCCCAGGAGTCTTTAACATCAGATACTGACTTGGATGAGTCAGAAGGGTCCCCCTCTGAAGATATCTCGTTCGCTGAGATACTTGAAATCCTGCAGCAGAGGGGTGACTGGCAGTCCAAAAGTCAATGAGGATGAGTCAGTTCTGAAGGCTTTTGGGTCTCAGCACTCCACCTCTTGGGGGTGTCTGCCCTTCGAAGAGCTGATGCAGCTGGTCTCACAAAGGGTGTGGGAGTCTCCAGATACTAGGGAGCCTGTCCCTAGGAGGTCTAATAAGTTAATTTCTGCCCCTGGACGAATCTTTCTTGACAAAAGGTGTGGCAGTTGATGCCATGGTGGTGGCGGCAGCCACCAAAAAGGAAATATCTGAAACTTCCTCGTCTATCCATCCTCCTAACAGAGACTCCAGGATCATGGATAGATATGGGAAGCAAATGTTTAGTTCAGCGACTTTTGCCCTTCGTTCAACTATTTAACCCATGTTACCAGGTTACAAAGAGATCTCATTAAAGAGCTAGGAGATACTCTTCAGGGTACAGTAGCTGCAGGAGCTACTGACAAAGTTGCCGCCCCGCTTGCTGCTCTCATTTCTGTAGTAAACTCATCCATGCGCCTGATTTCATATGCAGCTGATGGAACGAGTTAGGGCAGCGGGTACAGGAGTTGCTCTTAGGATACAGTCCTGAATGCGCTTGTGTTCCTTCGCAGAGCCCTTCAAGTCATCCTTCATGAGTACCCCCTTTTATGGCTCATTCGTTTTTTGGCCTAAAGTGAAGGAAACCTTAACCAGGTGTGAGCAGGACAGAAAGACTCTGTGTGCCATCGATGTTCGTTTTTCCACCCCTACCAGACCCTATCCTAAGGGTCAAAGGGGCGGAAAAATGTGGTTCCGAAAAGCCCAAGGAGCCTTTCAGGACACGTGGTGAGCCCCCTCTAGAGGCAGAGGAGGGGGCAATAATGGAAGGCGTCCTAGCGGCAGAGTAGGGTCCGCAACACCAGGGCGACAGAGCACTTTTCTGGGAAGCCCTACCAGCGCTCCTGAAAGGAGGCCTGACTGTCCAGCTCTGGAGGCAGTCAGGGTTCGCTTATCTTTGTACCCAGATGCCTGGCTCAAAATAACAAAAGACAGTTTGGTACAAAGTATCAATTCCAGAGGATACTTCATCCCATTCACCACACCCTCACCACCCATAAGAAAAATCCCGGACGTTCCACCCAGTTATAGGCAACAAGCAACAATAGAGGTCCAAACGTTGCTAAGAAAGAGTCACCCAACAAGTCCCAGTAGACCAGACAGGATCTGGAACTTACTCTAGATTCTTTTTAGTTCCAAAAAAGACGGGGGACTGGAGATCCATATTGGACCTCAGCAGACTGAACAAATCTGTAAAGAAAGAGAAGATCCGGATGGTCACGCTTCAGTCTATACTTCCCTTCTTAGGGAAAGTCAATTGGATGTGCTCGATAGCTCTCAAGGATGCGTACTACCACGTAAAATGGCCAGGACATACAGAGATCATCTGTGCTTCCGGCTGGGAGCCAATCATTATCAGTTTCGAGCCCTGCTTTTTGGCCTCACTACAGCCCCCAGAGTGTTCACCAAATGCATGGCGCAGTGGTCACGGCTCACCTGAGGCATTTAGGATTCAAGGTGTTTCCGTACCTAGACGATTGGCTCCTCACCACCACCAGGCATCAATTCATTCAGGCCAGGGCGTCCACTCTGTCACTCTGCAATCAACTGAGCATTACAGTCAACTCAGAAAAATCTGCTTTGTCGTCATCGCAGCATATCGCTTTTATTGGAGCAGAACTGGGCACCACCACCACACTAAGGCTTCAAATAGAAAGAGTCTTTCTTCTTCATCAGCATGTCAGCATTCTGATATCCAAAGACAAAGCTCCAGCATCAGAAGTTCTGAAATTGTTAGGCCTGATAGCAGCAGCAATTCTAGCCACACCACTAGGTCGTATGCACATGCGGATACTACAATGGCTGTTGTTCACTCAATGGTCTTACCAAGAGCTTCCCATCTCTCACATAATGATCACAAACTCTTGCAAAAAGGATTTTCAGTGGTGGTTCACCTCAATTCTTGTCATGATAGGACACCCATTTGTGCTAAACCCCACAGCGGCCACGGTGACCATGGATGCTTCCTTGATAGGGTGGGTGACGGAGCATTTTCAGGGAAAGATATCCCAAGGCACATGGACCGATCAACAGACACATCTGCATATCAATGTCCTAGAGATGAGAGCAGTGCTTTTGGCATTGCAGTACTTACAGGACTTTCTTCCTCTGGGTACGATTGCGATTCAGGCAAGACATATCAGTGGTCTGGTATTTGAACAGACAAGGAGGAACCAGGTCTTACCCCATTTGTCGCAAGGCTGTCAGAGTATGGCAGTGGGCTATTTCCACCCAGCGCTTCCTGTTGGCAACACATATCCCGGGGAAATCCAACATGATAGCAGACAAGCTGAGCAGAGCAATTTTGTTGCCCCATGAGTGGTCCCTCACGAAAGAAATAGCGGACAGGGTATTCTGCAGCTGTGACCTTTTTGCCAGTCACATGAACATGAAATGCAGAAGCTACTTTGCCCTGATTCCCCCTCCGGGAGAAGCTCCAAGGGACGCATTCGTACATGATTGTCCTCCGGGTCTCCTCTATGCATTTCCACCAATTCCGTTGATACCCAAGGTTCTACAGAAAGCAAAAACCCTGGGAAGGACCATCATTCTAATAGCCCCTCATTGGCCTCGTCAGATTTGGTTCCCCTTTCTTCAACGACATCTTTTGGAGGACCCTTGGATTCTGGACCCAGTTCCAGACCTTCTGACGCACTCGTCGGAGGAACTTCATCCCTCTCTGCAGTCCCTGAAGCTAACAGCTTGGCTGCTCCAATTCCCAACATAGCCAGGTTCCATAACCTTTCCAATGAGACAAAGCAAATTCTTTTATCCTCTCATAAATCTTCTACGAGGAAGCTGTATCTTAGCAAATGGAAAAAAATTTCTATATGGGCCTCTAAAAACAATACTGATCCTTACCAAGCCCACATGGCCTCCATTTTAGAGTTCTTGACTATGATTTTCAACAAAGGAGCTGCAGCAGCAACAGTTTGTGTTCAACTGGGTGCCATTTCTAATTTTCATCTTGGTGTCGAAGGACTGAATATTATGCCACACAAGTTATCCAAAGCCTTTCTCAAAGGGACCTTTCATATTAGACCACCTGTGAAGTCTCCATATTCTCCATGGAATCTAATTTTTATGCTTTCCCGTATAATTCGCCCACCATTTGAACCAGCTTCCTTATGTGACCTCATATTTTTGTCATGGAAAACCATCTTTTTAGTAGCTGTTACTTCTGCCCACAGTGTCAGAGCTAGGGGCGGCTCATGTTTTAGGAATGCAAATGAATAAAATTCCCTATTTCCCCCACCGTAGAACATACATAAATAAAATAAAAATATTCCGGACTCTGCACATATGTGCTTAGTTCCTGACTGCTGTGTTAGGCAGATGAGAACTCCACTCGCACATGCATGCTCATTCCTGAGCTCCAGACTGCTCTGTTAGGCAGTCCGGATATGGAAGGCCGGAAACTTCGCCCTTCCAGCCCAGAGGTCTGTGTGGTGACGACCGCACAAACCGGAAGGTCACCGGACTGCATCGCCCACAGGCTGGAGGCTCCAGCCTCCTCACGTTTCACGGCGACCCAACAGCAGGAGGCTCCAGCCTTCTCACAGGAGACCCCAACAGCATGCGCGGGCCGTTATGGAGGACAGAGACAGGTAGGGTGTTTATGGAGGACAGGTGTGTGTGTGTGTGTGTGTGTGTGTGTGTGTGTGTGTGTGTGTGTGTGTGTGTGTGTGTGTGTGTGTGTAAAATGCCCCAGCTGCTACATGGTGTTGGGTAGAGAATAAGGCTTGAACCCTGTACCTTAGGCCCAAGTGACAAGAGCCTGAATTCCCTACCCACCACCATTTGTAAAACATTTGCAGATTTTTGCCTCATATTTGTTCTGTTCCTCATAAAATCTGTGGTTTCTGTATTTTTCTTACTTAACACAGCCAGTAGTGCAGTGGTAGCATTGTTGCCTGACAGCTACAGGTTATCTGGTTTGATTCTTGGCTGGGGTGCCTTCTGTGTGGAGTCTGCATGTCCTCCCTGTGGTTGTGTGGGTTTGCTCTGGTGTCCTCAATGGATATTTGTCCCTATTTTTTGGACTGTATTCCCCCATTATTGGCTTCGTCCAGGTTTTTTGTGCCAAGGTTGAGAGCTATGGTGATAACTGAACTCACTGAATATGTTTGGTGGCTGTATTCCCCCATTATTGGCTTTGTTCAGGTGTTTTGTGCCAAGATGTTGATAGCTATGGTGAGAACTGAATTCACTAAATGGTAGCCATTTAAGTTTCAGTCTTAACTTTCTTTCATAAAATAGATGATTTGGCATAGTGGTATGTTGCTCTGACTGTTTTGCACAGGGTCCTGGGTTCAATACTTGGCCGTGAAATTTATGATGGTAACACAGCATTTTATTCTAGCAACTTTCCAACATTGTACAAGCAATGTTTAAAGTGTGTCCCTGTTTTTTGGGCTTTTGTTCCCCCCCCCCCATTCCAAGTAAATTTTGGCTTTTTCCAGATTTCTTGTGCTGCAAAGTTCAGAGATACAGCTGAGTGTCAAGTAGATTTTACAAGGAGCTGAGAGCTGCAGGGGAACAAAAGTTTAGTGCTTCTTATGCCGAGTCTGCTTACATTGTTAATAGCGCAACAGGTAGTGTACTTGCTTTTGATGCAGAAAGCTGTGGGTTCTACTCCTACAGTAGGTAGATCCATTGCTGATGCTGTACTCGGTTGTAAAGGGGATGTATGCTGCAGTCCTCTTTGGCAAAGATACCTAGTAACTGTGAACCTGTTATCAGTTTGCCATCCATTCTCTATTGCAATATTACTAGCTTATCATTTTCTTAATGCAACATAGGCAATTTATTCTTCAAGGGCAGCAGGTACTTTATTTGTAGCTGAAACAATGACATATAAAGTTGTTTGCTAGCAGTAACCTCTTCGTTAGTTAACAGATTTCTTTAATGTGGAATTATTTAGATCACTTTTACTACTTCAGAGATCGTGCATATTTACTGATACTGGTGGACTGTAGAAGTTTGAGTAGGTTTTTATGATGGAAATGTTCTGAATTGGGCAGTTTTGTCATTATTGGTGCATGCATTTTGTTTCATTGTTTAGTGGAAAAATGTTCAAAACAATAAATTTAAAATGCCCTCTAACAACTGCACTGTATTGTACAAGGAATATAATTTAATACAGTCAGGAAGGTGTATCAAAGAGCATGTGTATGTTTCGTGTTCAAGGGGCCTAGGATTTGAAAACGGCCCAAAATTAATCTTTATCTGCCACTGGCAAAATGTATTTTCTTTGAATGTGGGTTTCAATGCTGTTTCAATGAATGTGAGTTTTAAGGGCAGAGAAGTTTTAATGCAAAGTCTATTTTCATTGTGAGACTGCATTGCTTTGTTTAGCAAATATCTATTAGGGTTTATGCTGTAAAATATAAAATAAAACTTTCAAATGAAATCAGTATCATCGCAGAAGTAAAGCAGTATGCACATTACAGTGTTTATGGCAAATGGGGCAAAATAACCAAGGAATGGGACATTGGAATGGCTGCAGGGGGACGCCCCATTCGACCATGATTTTGTGAGGGGCTAAGGGCAGCAAACTCAGACAGACCTGACTGAACTATACCTCTCAACCGTCCAGAATTTTGCAGAATGAATAGATTTTTGCTTCTTATATTTGGTTTGTTCCTCATAAAATTTGTGGTTTTCTGCCACATCATTTAGGAATGAAGTCACTAAATAATGACAGACATTGAGTTTCAGACTTCATAACCTTCAGAAAAATGCATGCTAAAGCAAGACAGTTATTCTGTCAACTGTCTTAAGTTTATACAAGAGCAATTTTAGTACTGTTTGTATGTTCCCCCAATATATTTGGCCTTGTCCAGATTTTGTGCATTAAGAGGTTGAGAGGTATGTGCAAGTAAATCGCTTTATAGAAAGAATTAAGAATATCCAAACCTCTCAACTGTCTCCAATTTTGGCTCAAAATGTTGCTCTCCCCCTAATAATCCCTCTGCAAAATGGCAATTTTGGAAGAAAACTTGAAGGGTTTACAATTATAAATAACTGTAATGATCAGAGATATAGATTACTTTTATTTCAGAAATGCATGTAGATGCTCTTATTTTGTCAGCTGCTCAAGTTAACAGTACTAATTTTAAAAAGGTGTCCCTTCTTTGACAGGTTCTCAGCTGTATTGTGTTGCAATTTTATATTTTTGCTTAACATATTTGGTCTGTTTTTCATAAAATTGAGGTTTTCTGGCAAATTAGTAGCAAATCATTAAAGATTGAAGTTAGAAAATAATGGCAGACATTTGAGTTTCAGATTTCATACCCTTCAAAAATCCGTACTAATGCAAGACCTACTACTATTGTGTTATCTTTCTAAGTTTATAAGAGCAATATTTAAAAAAATGTCTATTTCTGGGCCTGTGTCCCACTTCTGTGTGTGGCTTTGTCCAGATTTCTTGCTCTGAGGTTGAGAGGTATGAGTGTCAGAGTCATCACCGTCAGCCAAAGACATTTCAAACTGTGACGTACTTGTTGCACTCCACTCCCCATTGTAGTGGCTCTGGATGTGTCCAAGCAAGGCAAGGAGCAGTTATGCAGTGTAAGTGTGCAGAGTATTCCCCCATCCAAGGTAGACCACAAGTACGACCATGGCTTTTCATCTGTCCTTGATTTTGCTGAATGTTCTGGTTTTCTATCATATTTTTATACTGTTGACTTATGCTTATTATTATTATTCAGAAAATGCATGCTGTTGCAGTGCCCTATTGCTCTGTATTTAAGTAGCAATGCTTTAATGACCATCAAGTAAGCTTGGAGATTGTAAGATGCAAGTAAGCTTTAATAAGCATACTGTTAAAGAATTACCAACATTGAAAGCCTTTTCATTGTTGCCATGCAGAGAATATTTATGTAACTAGATAACGTATAAGCCTTAGGTATTGAAATGCATATGACAGTATTTGTAATAAAGGACATGATTACAGTATTTTCAGAAGCTCATTACATTTGTTGGAGACTTGCAGTTATATTTGCAGGCTTTACCCATAAACTAAACAGAATGCCAATCTATCATGTGTGGTCCTTAACTTGTGCAGTAATCCTTTAAGCAATTTATAATGAGCTTGTTTCTTGTTCGCTCATTTTTTACTTTGATCGTGTGTTCTCCATGAAACAAGTGGATAGCTGTTGTCACTTTTGGATAAGAAACATTTTTACAAGTGGGGGTATCACAGAGATTGCTACTTTAAGCATGTTACTTGGTAATTTTGTAAAGCTGAATATAAATTATAATTAGAACTGCAGTGCAAGGAGAGGTGGTTTGAGCCGAGTGCTGCTTGTTTTTTTATATACTTGATTTTGACTGGCATTCCAGTAATGTATTTAAAAAGCAATTTGTTTTTTCATGCCTCACAACCTTTGTGTTTCCATCTAGATATTAAGTAAGTTGTCATGTAGCCAATGCATTGAAATACTTTTTTCTTCTACACTTTATTTAGTCTTGATTGGACTCTCGTAGTGACAGTTTGGCACCCAGGGCAACGTATTTAATTAAAGTTCCAGTTGTTATGGTTTTGAGCATAGCTCCTCCCCTTTCTAGTTGGCCCCACCCATTCAGCTGTCTCCTGCAGCCTGCCCTTTAATTTGAAGTCACCAGCCACCACTGGCTCAGAGCTTCAGGCTTTATCCATCAAGCCTCCTTATTTGATATTCCATGCTGACAGAGTGTCACTTACAACAAGCACCTCCTCCTTTCCCAGTGTTTGCACTGAAACTAATCTCAACCAGATTATTGATTTGCCAGTCTTTTTTCCTAGCCATTCTAACAATTTAGAGTACATGCTGCACAAATTGATGTTCACAGACAGCTCATATTTTATTTGGAGAGAACAAAAGATTTCAGGAAATCAGACCAGCTCTTTGTTTAATTTTCAGACTCCAGGAAGGATATACCAGTGGCTAAAACATCTTTCTAAATGGTTATCTGATTGCATCCCCTTTGCTTATTCAGCTGCTAACATGCCTTTACAGCATAACATTAAGGCTCACTCAACCAGAGCTGTTTCTACATCCTCTGCTTTTTCTGCCAGACTTCCTATTGATAACATTTGTGCAGCAGCCACTTTGTCAAAACCTCATACCTATATCACTCATTACAAAGTTGACAAGGCCTCCAGGGACATGGCCTTCTTTGGATCCATGGTTCTGAGAAATAAACTGCCATTATCCACCTGAGGTTGATGGTGCTTGGGACGCTACTCATCAATAAAGAATGAACGGTGAGATGGAACAACTTCACATAAATAAGTTTTGTACTTGCCATAACGTTGTTCCATGTGAGTTCATCTCGCCTTCATTCTTACATCCCTCCCTCCTACCCCTTCCTGGGATGTTAGATGACCGAGATGCTGGATACATCCGGGTTGCTCAATCCTTCTATACCCTTTCTTGGGAGTAAAAGAATGACATATGGTATTTTTATACGCAGCAAACAAGATCTGAGGTAACTCGGTACATTGCATCATGGGATAGTGACTTGGCCTTGAGCTATTTGAAGACCTCAAGCTTTGCAATTGGCCAACTCGGAGCTGAGGGATCGGCTGTGAACCCAACAGTAAAGAATGAAGGCGAGATGACCAACTCGCATGGAATGTTATGGTAAGTACATAACTTCTATTTAAGAGGGACCCTAGGTCCACTCAGACATAGAAAACCGCAAGAAAAGATTTTCAAACAAACCTCATAGGGAATCCCCTTCGGGGAGGCCTCCTTTTAGAAGCAAAAAGTGTGACTACCTTCCCAACTACCCCTCCTGTTTCTTCATCCCTTCTATCCCAAAGACGTTTTCTGTCAGTTTCTTTTTGGGAAATGGTAACTACAGACAGATGGGCTATGCCCATCCTCAAAGAAGGCTGTGCTGTGATTTGGGAAAGCATTCTATTCTTAAAGGCCCATGTCTCTTCCTCCTCTCAACCAGCTTCCATTGTTCAACACTATTATTCTGGATTTACTATATCAGGGCACCATAAAAAGGCTGCTAACATCCTTCAAAGGAAAAGGTTTCTATTCCAGAATCTTTTTGATACCAAGGAATGACAAACAGTGGAGATCTGTTCTGGATCTTTCTTTTCTAAACACATTCCTGCATGTCCCTCCCTTCTTAATGCTCTGTCTTCCCATCTGCCTCCCTTTCATTCTCTCTCACTCCTTTCTGCTATGGCTACCTTCACATTCCTATTCAACCGTCTAGCAGGGGATGCCTCAGATTCATCTCTGGCTCTTTACATTTTCATAGCTGATACAACGAGACAACCAACTAGTAAAACAGGGAGTCAACCAACTAGACAACAAACTAGTAAACGAAACTTTTCACGGAACTGGCCGGCTCCTTGTTTTTCTTTACATTTTCAGTTTACTGCTTTGCACTTTGGTCTTCCTACAGCAAGAGTCATCAATTGTCTAGCTCCACTTGTGGCTTACTGCTGCACACATGGAATTTCAAAATTTCCCTTAATTGGATTACCTTCTGATAAAAGCTCTGTCCATGGACATCTTCCTTGGGCATATACAGGGCTGCTGTTAGCATTTTGGGGGGCCCCCAGCAAATGTCAAGTTGGGGGCCCCCTCACCACTTCCAGTCTAAGTATCACCCTGTCACTCCTTCCTTTTAGTTCATGCTGCAGGCTTTAGAAGTAGTACACACAGATTGACCTAGCTACAATGATGCTATTACAACAGGCCTACATACTACACTATGTAGGCCCATCTCACAAAGGGACATTTGCAGTTACTGGCATTTAGGTGTAGTAATGCTACATTACAACAACTCTGTACAGGGCTGAACTAATGTGCAATGGGGTCCCAGGCACTGCTTACTGTTTCAGACCCCACAAAAAAAAAAAAAAAAAAAAAAAAAAAACTTCCTCTAGAGCTCCCATTTGTTTCCCCATGTTCGGCTTCCCACATTATGCACATTACATTTTTTCTTCCATTTCTCACATTTTACCTTTTTTCTTCAGCTTTTTCAAGAAGCTGTAACTTTATACATGCTCTAAAGTGCTTTTTAATGTTTTTTCTTTTTTCCCAATCATGGCTTGAACAGAAATTATGATTAAGGAAAGAAATTCAATGTTGTTGTTCAGCTTTAGTTTTCCTTGCATCTTTTCAGTATATTTTCTTGACCAAGACGGCACAGTAATAACCATTTAGGAAATAACTCAATTAAGCTGGTGCCCCCAGAAGCTATAGGGGTTGTAAATGCTCTGGATTGCATTTCAGAGCACTTCCCAACCTTTTAATTCAGAAGTGGTCTAAAAAATCTCAAGTAAGAAAAAGAATTGAAAGGGATGAAAGCAGAGGTTCAGATGGCCGCAGTCATGTATTGCAAACGACTGCTTTAATACATAAATATAGCATGCCTATTTACTCCTCAATCCTAACTCCCAAAGGCAACCAGCTGTATATGTGCCTGATGTTTGATTGTGAGGAAAGTGAAACTAAATAATGACTTCAATAATGTATTCTACTTTGCTGCTACCAGGCAGTACACTGCCCCTACATGAGCTAAAGTAACTTTCTTTGTATACCTCTGAGGTCTGTTAAAAAAATAAAGGAAAGGATGACTACCGCAATTCCCAGCCCCCACATAACCTACGGCAAATTTCTGTACGCAAACATCCGAGCAGGGATGCTTTAGAATGTTTGTGGTTGAGGGCAGTGGCCATTATCAGTTTTATCCTAACAGGGTCATATCACAATTCCATTCAGGCTGAAGAGTGCAATCAGAAAATGAAAGCATTTTTTCCTCATGTTTCCTCAACCAAAAACAGCTTTTATGGGGTCTTCAAAGTCAAGGATGATTAAGGGAGCCCCCTGTATCCATTTATACAGTCTGGGGAATGGGGACCACCAGATTCCTAGAAGATCTAAGTATCTGGATGCTCTGTGACATATGCTATGCCTTACTTTTAAAATATAATCACTTGTTGGCTAAATTTTTATTGATACCCAGAAGAATACTGTGCATATCCCAGCATTATTGGATGTGTGCATTGATAAAAATGAGTGATATTTTTTTTCACGCACAGACGAACATCACAGCAATGCTAATGAATGTGTGATGCACCTTTTTAGTGGCTTCCATGTGGAACAGAGTGGAGCATGGAAATTTTTAATCCTCAAATGAGGAAGGATCCTCCTCATAATGAGGCACTTGCTAGGAGATATGCCTGAACTATTTGGAAAAGCTTCAGGAATGTCGTCATATTGTAGTTCTTATACATTAGTTACTTCTGTATGAGCTTATACCAGAACACATCCATGGGAAGCTACTACCAGATTTCGAAAGCAGAAAGAGACGAGACAATTCTAGTCGTGAGTTCATGTATTGGGTTCAAATTAAGTACGTCCCCTTCCCCGCACACATTCAACATCCCCACACATGCACACTCCACCAAAACCAGCGCCGCCACCACTATCACAACCATACCTCTCAACCTTTTAGTGCAAAAACCTGAACAAAACCTGACAAAATTGGGAGACAAAGGCCCAAAAATAGGGATAGATTTTCAGTATTGCTCTTGTAAGCTTATAAAGTTGCAAGAGTAACAGGGTTTGCGTTAACATACATTTTTTGAAGGATATGAAGTCTGAAATAACTCTTGTCTTGTGGAAATGCGTGAAGTATTTCCTAGTTCTCTTCTAAACACCCCCTTCCCAAAAATATGCTATAACAGCTAAAAAAAAAAAAAGAACTTCAGATTATGGTTTCTATAGTTTGCTGATAAAATAAAAAATGGAACTGGTGAAGAATTTGGACAGTCTTGCAAAGTCTCAAGTTTCAGTAAGGGAAAAAATCCTCTCTGGGCATATGAAAAGAAAGCACTCCTTGCAGTGACTCCAATGTTGAACAATCCTGACGGTTCATTTCCAAACTATACATGCACGCATATCACAAAACATGGCGAGTTACCTATGCGATGGACGTCTGGCAGAAGAAGAGCCCTTTTATGCATGTGGGAAGATATATTTATCCATCAGTCAACTATTTGGTTGCAGACTGGCTACCCCGGGGCTCGATGTTTGAGGAGCTAAACTGCACAGACTTAAGAATATACCTTTCTTGGACTATTACCTTTACTCTCCATCCTGTTGTTTGTATTTTCCCACAAATAATCCAACAATTAATTTGTGTAGACCAGCAGAAGCAAAAATGTTGCGTAAACTAGTTGGAGTCTGATTCATCATCTTCGAAAAATCGGTGCCCGAGTTGGCTAATCTGTCACTTGTGAGCAGCCGGAGGTAGTGGTTGCTGATTTTGTTTGCGATGGTTGGCCAAAAGATGCTGAAGTGAATCTAATTGCATTCTTTACTGAGTCCAATACTTATAGCAACTTTTTCTAATATGTTCTACTCAATATTTTATTATGGAGATCTGAAAGTCAGCGCTGGAAATATTATTTCTTGTAAAGTATTTATTTTCCATTGTTGTCTCCCTCGCCAGTCACTTGTTTTGATGCGTTCCATTTTGGGTATGATTGCTACAGCCAATTGGGTCCCTTGCTTCACTGAAGCAGACCTGATTGAGAGCAGCTAACAAGTAAAGCAAGGGACCTGATTGGCTGCAGCCATCAAGGAAGAAGTTCTTTCAGGGAAAAAAAAAGGTGGAATCGCGTGACGGCGCTGCCAGATGAACAGGCGATTTTGAAACCCGTGGCTGCTTCATATGGGGGCCCTCGTACGTGGGGAGATAATCGGGGGCTCGCCGCGGGTGCTAACGCCAGCTGTGGGCATGTAGACTGGTATTCGCAATCAGATTCCCAAAATCCCATCTCACGCCCACTCAGAACCTAGTGTTTCTGGGTTGCAGACCGGACACATGTATGATGCATGCATTTCTTCCTCAGGAGAAGGTTCACAATCTGGCCATCTTCTTCATAGGTTCATATGTTGATACTAGGCTATTGGCCCTAGGGGCTATACAAGCCTAGCCTTAACAATTCCCTGGCTATTTTTCACACAGTATTTACTTCCCTGGACCCCTGTCTAGCAAGGGCGACTGACGTGATGCCCGGGGTGAATTTCCTATCTCCCATGCAGTCATCAAGGTTATTTTTGAAGAGGGCCAAAGAGGCACTTCCAACACCTCCACTCAGTTCCATACCGCACGGCATGGGAGATCCTTAGGACTTAGTTTCATGGCTTTTACCATCCCAGTCCTTCCTTTGACCAGACTACACATGAGGAAAATTTACTTGTACCTGAAATTGGTGTGGTCCCAATATTCTCATCCCCTGGATACCATGATCTCCCTCTTCTACTTTGCCTCAAAAAAGAAATGTGGTGGAAGAAACCGGTCTCTTATCAGCCTGGGTCTTCCTTTCTCCCCAACCCCTCCCTTCCAAGTTATCCACAGAGATGCCTCTGACAGAGCAAGAGAGCATGCACAGGATCTAAACAAGTGCAGGGGAAATGGCCTTCTGACCTCCTGAAGGAGCACATCAACTTGAAAGAAGTGAGACGTCTTCTGCAAGCTCTGCAGAGCTTCTCTCACCTATGGAGACTGTGCACATTCTTGGTGTTCACCATCAACACCACAGTTATGTGGTACTTAAGCAAATGGGGGGGTACAAGGTCTTACCCACTCTGCAGGCTAGCACAAGAGGCATGGTACCAGGCTCCTCAAATGAGCATGACTTTGACAGCTACATACATTCTCCCCCAGGAGAATGTATTGGCGGACTCCTTAAGCAGGTCCCTCAAGGACCTTAATGAAAGAACCCTGAACAAAATGGTCTTCTAAACAATCAGGCGCAAATGGGACACACCACAAATAGACCTTTTTGCTTCTCCAGTAGACTGTCAACAACTTTGATTCTGCACAAGGATTCCTTTTCCCTTATCCTGGAGGACAGACTCCTCCTCTTTCTGGTGGTCATGGAGGTTCGTCTGTCTTCCCTCTATGCCACTGCTTCTAAGAACCCTCCTAAAAACCCAAAGGATGCTCGATAACTTATACTTCTGGCCCCATACTGGCCACGAAAACAATGGATGTTCTTCATCTCACATTGCTGCAGTCCTTACATATGGGTAGTCCGCTGTCCTCGGTCGGCCCGAATACCAAAGTATTAGGCTGACGTCGGTCATGGGCGCTCAGATCTGACATCAGAGCGTCAGGGTATAAAAGCGCATGACCGACGTCATATCCTCAGTCTTTTTTGCCGCATGGTCCGATGCAGAAGCAGCGTTGCAAGTGCCATTCGGCGTTCTGAAATTTTCGTATTCTGAGTTTCAGACCGAGACCAAGTTGGGCTAAGTACCCCGTTGGGGAATATTTTTGTTTTTTCTTGCCTCAGTTAATTCCGGATGTCAGAAAAAGTGAATAATTGTATTTCTTGTGGGAAACAGATACCACATAGGGATTATCACTCTCTTTGCATTCCTTGTTTGGGACCGGACCACGACGTAGTCGGGTGTCGGTTTTGTGCTAGGTTTAATAAGCGCACTATAAAAAGAAGGTTAGATTGTGCTAGGTTAGTCTTTGGTAAGCGGTGTAATTATAATATGCCGTCGGATCCTCCAACGCCCGCTTCCACGAAGAAGCGCAAAGACAAATCCTTGAAACCTAGACAGGTTGATTCGTCCGTTTTGGACGCCGGTCCTGCAGAAGCTACAGTGGAACAGGTGGATCCGGCTGAAGTTTCTGTTGAGTCTCAGGGGGAAACTTTGATTTTGCAGGATGTGGCCTCACAGGAGTCAGGTCAAGCTGAAGGGCCTCTCAGGTTACTGTTCTCCCTTCTATGCCTAAGGTGGTTAGGCCTTCTGCTACTATTTCTAAGGCTTCTTCTAAGGGCAGGTCTGTTTTGCCTTCCTCTGGTATCCCTCCAGGTACTTCAGGGTCCGTGCCTAAAAAGCACATGCTTAAAATGGCAGAAGATTTGATTACTTTAATTAGAGGTTCTATGCCCCCTCCTGATAAGAGGCCCAGGGTGGAGCCAGAGTTGGAAAGTTTGGACCAGGCCTCAGATGACTCAGACTCTTCTGCTGAAGATATTCAAGATTTTCCCCCTTATTCGGATTCTGATGCAGAGGATTCCACTCCTGCTTCTCCTCCAGAGGATTTTTCATTTTCAGAAACTCTGCATTCCATGAGGGAGCATTTTAAGTGGGAAGGACAGGATTTCTCTGATTCACGGAAGAGGCTTAGGGAATTCTTGTTTTACCACAGCATAGACCCTTGGCTATACCTCCTGTTTTGGATGTTGTTCAAGATGTTTTCTCGAGGCTTCCCTTAATCCAGATTCTTTGCCTCCTCGCCAGTTAAACCGGACAGGTATTACAGGGTGCCTGAGGCTCATAAATATCTGTATAAGAGTCCTAGGGCGGACCCAGAAACTATTAGTCAGGGGCCTAAGGGTGTTAGAGCTTCTGTTGTAAAGAATCCGGTTCCTCTAGATAAGGAAGCTAGAGCTTTGGATAGATGGGGTAAGAAGGTGTATACCTCTTCTACTTTAGCAATGAGGGCTTTAAATTGCCAGTTTCATATGTTGAAATATCAGAATTTCCTCCTTTCTCAGCTAAAATCTAAAGTGGATGCTTTGGCAGAGGGCATAGAGTGTAAAGAATTGCAGGATTTAGTACATGTCTCTGAACAGGTGGGTAAGCATTCTTTGCAGTGTGGTTTTGATGCTGTACAGGCCTCTTCTAGGGTGGCTGCCACTGGTTCAGTTCTTCAGAGGCACGCCTGGCTTAAGGATCAGAATTTGTCCGAGCATGTTAAAACTAGAATTCTGGATGCCCTTTACAGTCTGAAGTTTTGTTTGGTCCCCTGTGGAGTCGGTTTTGAAGAAAATGGAAGACAAGGCTAAGTCCATGCAGACTGTTAAAGATTTTTGCAGGTGCAACCTCCAAAGTTTAGTAGAAATTGGCCTACTAAGGGGTGGACCTACCCTTCTTCTGATTCTCAGTCTAGGGGTAGATCTAGGCGTGGCAGGGCAGAGCTCACAGTACATTCAGGCCTAGAACTTGGAGTTCACCTGCACAATCTGCAGGTGAGGGCAGGGGCCAGTCCTTTCGTAAACAGGCCCAATGACCTGCATTTTCAGCTGCCAGATTCTTCTTCCCTGGTAGCTCCTTTGGGAGGAAAGTTAGCACTCTTCAAGCAAAACTGGCTTTTAGTCACCCAGGACAAATGGGTATTGGACATTATAAACCGAGGCTACAAGTTCTATTTCCATACATTGCCTCCTTTCAAAGGCATGCCAGACGTTCCTCCTCGGCAAAGGATAGAGGCTCACAAGCAGATTTCTTTACTTCTTCAAATAGGAGCTATACAGCCAGTTCCTCTGTCAGAAGTGGGACTAGGATTTTATTCTCGCCTGTTTCTTGTACCAAAGAAAGGGAACACGTGGAGACCAATTTTGGATTTATCTATCCTCAACACTTATCTGGACATTCCAGAGTTCAAGATGCTGACGTTACAACAGCTTTTACCTCTGTTGGGAAAAGATCACTGGATGGTAACTCTGGATCTCAGAGGCTTATCTTCATGTTCCTATCAGGCCCAGTTGCAGGAGGTACCTGCGTTTTCGGGCTGGAAATTTACATTATCAGTTCTCTGCATTGCCCTTTGGCTTATCTACTGCGCCCAGAGTGTTCACAAAGGTTCTGGCTCCAGTGATAGCCTTTTTCAGGTTAAGAGGAATACAGATTTATCCTTATTTGGACAATTGCCTGATTATTGCACAACACAAAGACGAACTTCTGCATCATCTACAGTATGTGATGGTAGTGTTAAGATGCCTAGGGTATTCTGTGAACGAAACAAAGTCTAGTCTAGTACCCTCTCAGGACATGTGCTTTCTGGGTGTGAGACTGAATACAGCTTCCCAGATGGCCTTTTTGACCCCGGACAAACAAAGAAGCCTTTCTATTTATTTCCATCAAATGTCTCTACAGTCCAGGCTGACTGCAAGGACAGTCCTTCAAGCCTTGGGGTTCATGGCATCTTGTATTCTGGTGCTTCCCAATGCCAAACTGCATATGAGGAAGCTTCAGTGGTATCTCGTAAATGTATGGACACAACACTGCCAAGATCTAGACACTGTCATTCAGATAATACCTTGCATTCAGAAAGAATTTTTGTGGTGGGCTCAGGAATGTCACCTAAACAAGGGACTCTCTGTGACCCGACCAGAGGCGAGTCAGATTCTAACGACAGATGCCTCGGACAAGGCTTGGGAGCACACCTCAATGGAAAATGGGTGCAAGACACGTGGCCTGTCAGACTTCAACATTTGCATATCAACTTGAAGGAGATGTTAGCAGTCCAATTTGCATTGATGGCTTTCAAGGATTTACTTCACCCAGGACAGGTGTTGATTCAAACAGACAACACTACTGTCATGTGGTACATCAACAAGCAAGGGGGAACCCATTCTTACCCTCTTTGCAGGCAAGCGATGATTTTGTGGGAGACTGCTCTCAGTTTACACCTCAATCTTCAGGCAAGGTTTCTACCAGGAGCACAGAACTCCTTAGCGGATGTGTTGAGCAGACAAATTGTGGATCCTCACGAGTGGAAACTGGATCCTCATGTGTTTCAAAAGTTGACAGTGTTATGGGGGACTCCAGACATAGATCTGTTCGCTTCTCCACTAAATTACCAGTTGCCAAAGTTTTGCACAAAAATGTTTCATCCCACAGCTTGGAAGGTGGATGCTCTATCATTCAGTTGGAGCAATCTTCATGTCTATGCCTTTCCACCTATGCCTCTCATTCCCAAGGTACTCCTGAAGGCCAGAATAGACAAGCCATCCATGATTCTGATAGCGCCGGATTGGCCTCGACAGCACTGGTACCCACTACTGAGGAGTTTGGTACGGGAGTCTCCTTGGCCTCTGCCTTTGATTCCGCATCTTTTGTCTCAGGAGGGCAATCACTTCCTCAATGTCAAGATTCAGTCTCTGCATCTCACAGCCTGGCATATTCTGTTTTAGACCCTGGAGGGTCTCAGCTTCCACAACAAGTTTTGAATGTTATTTTGGAGGCCAGAAGGCCTAGTACAAGGAAAGTTTACGCTGATAAATGGAGGAGATTTTTTCTTTGGAGCAAAGCGAAGGACTTTGATGTTTCCAGGCCTAATTTAAGTGTTTCTCTTCAATATCTTACTGAGTTATTGGACAAGGGTTTGTCTTTCTCCTCGATAAAGGTTCATGCTGCAGCCATTTCTGCTCACTATGACTGTGACCCTCCTTTATTTTCCCATCCTTTGTTTAAGCAATTTCTTAGAGGGGCAAAGAACATAAGACCCCCACGTAGAGCTCCTACTCCTGCTTGGGATCTCAATTTTGTGTTGGAAAAGCTTACTCTACAACCTTTTGAGCCTGCAGCTACTGCCGAGTTAAAGTATTTATCATGGAAGACTGCTTTTTTGTTGGCCATTACCTCTGCAAGAAGGGTTTCTGAATTACAGGCCCTTATGGCAGTGGAACCTTTCCTGATTTTTCATAAGGATAGGGTATCTTTGCGTACTAATCCTTCCTTTATGCCTAAAGTGGTTTCTAGTGTGGCCTTGAACCAAACTATTCATTTGCCTACTTTTTATGCAAACCCCCAAAATAAAGGGGAGAAGATTTTGCATACTTTGGATATTCACAGGCAGTTACGTTATTATTTGAGCAGAACCAAGGGATTCAGGCAGTCTCAGCAGTTTGTTTCTTTTGCTTGGGGTTCTCAGGGAAAACCTGTTTCAAAACAAACTATTTCTAAATGGATTGGGTTTTGTATTTCTTTCTGTTATTCCCATCATGGTAAGGAGATTCCGGCTGGAATCAGACCTCATTCCACTAGAGCTACTGCCACTTCTACTGCCTTTCTAAGGGGGGTAGCTACAAAAGATATTTTGGAAGCAGCCACTTGGAGTTCAGTGCATACTTTTTCCAAGCATTACCACCTTCCTCTTTATTCTAAGTCTAGGGCTGGATTTGCCACTGCAATATTACAGGGCATTTTAGCAGCCCCTAATGCTTTATGATTTTGCCATCCTCCCTTTACCTCTGCTTTGGGATTCTACCCATATGTAAGGACTGCAGCAATGTGAGATGATGAACATAGTACAGTTTTGTACCTACCATAAATGTAGATGTTCGAAGATCCACATTGCTGCAGTCCAATTTACCCTCCCTCCTTCCTCTCTGTAGTTTGGCATGGTTATATGGTTTGGGTGATGGTTGTTGTTGGGTATGTTTTTGGGAGGTATCCTGTTTTTGGGCTGTGGCCTTTCTTTTTAGGGCCTTCTGACATCTGGGGCAAGAAAAGACTGAGGATATGACGTCGGTCATGCGCTTTTATACCCTGACGCTCTGATGTCAGATCTGAGCGCCCATGACCGACGTCAGCCTAATACTTTGGTATTCGGGCCGACCGAGGACAGCGGACTACCCATATGTAAGGACTGCAGCAATGTGGATCTTCGAACATCTACATTTATGGTAGGTACAAAACTGTACTTTTCCCCTCCTATTCCACCTAAGGGAACCACTGGAAGATGCCACTGGTGACCAAAGTTGGTTACACAACAATGTGGTCTACTACTCCATCCCAGTCTAGTCTTGCTCAGTTATTCTGTGAATGATAGGGTTCTGATCCCTAAAAGGCACCCCTTCTCTGTGAACGTGGTTCAGGTCTTACAGGAGGCCAGGAAACTTACTACCAGAATCATACACAGCTAAGTGGAAAAGATTTTGTATTTGGTGGCTCAAACGCAGCCCGTTTCCACTCTTATCAGGTGTTACCACTGTCCTTGAGTATCTATGCAAACTATTAGTCTGGTTTGACCTACTCTTCCATTAAAGCCCATCTGTCTGCCATTAGTGCCTGCTTGCCGCTTGGCCCTCCTCTCGGGTTCAGGTCAAAGGGCAAACGTTTCTTGAGGGGAACCTTGCATCTTAAACCACCAAGAAAACCTGCTTCTCCCTCATGGCTTTTCAGCTTTGTCCTGGAAAAACTTAAATTGCCCTGTTTTGAACCAGCAACAACTGGCACTGTGAAATTCTGCATCTAGAAAACTATCCACCTGTTGGCTCTTACCTTGACTTGCAGTGTGTCTGAACTTCAGGCACTCATGACCATTCCAGCTTTTCTCATTTTTCATAGGCACAAGGTGAGTCATGGGGCCAATCCATCTTTATGCCTAAGGTAGTGAATGAACTCTGCCTCAATAATGCTATCCACTTGCCTTCCTTTTTCTCCAGCTGACAGAACAGAAGGGAAAGAATTCTGCGCGCTCAAGACATTCACAGGCAGCTGAGGTTCTACTTGGACAAAACTAAAAATATCAGAAAACTGACCAAATATTTGTTTCCTTCACAAATTCCAGACTGAGACATCCGTACTCAAATCAGACTGTTGCATCTTGGAAATAGAAAACTATATGTTTCTGCTGTACATACTATGATAAAACCTTGCCTTTCTGCCGACAAACACAGACTACTTGGGCAGTGGCCTCTCTCCGTGCTTTCCACAAAGGTGTTATGCCAGGTCGGTCCTCTGTACACACCTTCACGAAACATTGCAAGATTGATGCTTTCTCCAGGTCCATGGCTGCTTTTGCTAACCCCCCCCCCCTTCTCTACCTCCTTCTGCTCTGGGCATCACCCATATGTTTAGAATAATGCTACAGTGATTTCAGTCAGGACATAGTGCAGTTAGTTGTGTAAGAGTTTACCATAATAGTAGATGTCCTACTGATCTCTCTTGCAATTTTCCTTTCCCCTCTCCTTCTCTTCTCTTCCTTGTGTCCAACATTTTTCTTTCCTTGATTTGTAAGCTATCACCTAATTACTGTTTTTGGGAGTTTACTTACCTGTTCCAGCTACACCCCTCCTTGCTAACCAGTTTGCTGTCTCAGTAGTTTTCAGGCTGCTGACTTGGAGATGGTCCGAGTATCGTGTGTATGTTCACCTATATAATCCCATTGCATATGAGCTAAGATCCTGCATGGTGCACATACTGTCTGCAAGATAAAGCTTTGGAACCACGACCAGACGTCCGTGAACAAACATACATATAAAGAATACTATAGCAGTGATCAGTAGAATATATGCTGTTTTGGTAAGTTTTTACACAACTGTACTTTTTCAGTAAGTGCTTCATACTTGTAGTAACCATTGCAGATTTCAAGGAATTTGCCTTTTTCTATATTCTGACGAGACTTTATATTTGCAGAGTCCTTTTCGAGATGTCACAAATCTATTACTTGGTTAAGGGGATGATCTGATGTCAATTTTCATTCATTCCTCAACCATTGGATTTGGATCCGATCCTCTGATCTGACTCAGCCGATGATGTAGCTCATGGCCACCTGTAACTCTTAAGCTCCTCCATACCCGTAATGCAGATCTTGTTTGCTGCTTTCACGTTTAGATGTGGTCAGTTTACTCTTGAGCTTTTTGGATTAAAATAAGTGAATTATAATCATTAAATTCCTTTTTCTGATTTTTCTATATGTCCTCTTATGCATTTTCTAGTGTATTCTAATTACCATTGCTGGTATTACTGTTTTCCTCCTTAATCTGCAGTTTTTCTAGCTTTTTGAACATTAGTATGTTTCTTCGTACCATTGTTGGTACTTGCTTTCCCTTGTATTCTTTTCCTTACTTGCCTAAATAAAAATAGTAAAAATTTAGTATTTTTGGCCTCTCATACTTTGCTCTTTAATTCTCAAAATGTCGGAGAAAGGTTTCAAAAAGTGTAAAAACTTGTAGCCATAAGCTGCCTCACTCTGATGCACATGACAATGTTCTTTGTGTTTCACTACTGCAGTCATGACTTGTGAGTTATCCCTGCTGGGTAGGCCTCAACCAGCCCGAATAGCAGAGTAAAGGATTTTCCTCCTGCTTAGGCTGCAGGTCACCCGAGAACTACTGTTTGGGCCAAAAGCAAAGGAAGTCATTAAAAAAATGGAAGACAGGGCTAAGTCTATGCAGACAGTCAAAGACTTCCTAAGTACAGCCTACATGATTCAGTAGGAACTTTCCAACAAAACAGTGGTCCTTTCCTGCCCAACTCAAAGCTATGCCTAGGAGAGGGTGCAGAGATAGGCTCTCCAGACAGGAGCAGTAAAGCCACCAAAGGCCCAGGCAGTGGTCCTGTACTACGCCTAGGCAAGGGAGTTCTAAATCCATTCCCTACTCCAAGGACCTACAGTGAATTCCCCTCTGCCCCTCCACCACCCCCACCAGGCTAGGAGGAAGGCTGTCCCTATTAGACAAGTGGCAAACCATCACAACAGATCTGTGGGTACTAAACATCATTTCAAAGAGGTACAGATTTACTTTCAAAGAAAGCCCAAGATTTTCAGGATTCACAGACTTGCTTGCAAACCAAAGAGCAGAGGTCATTTGCCAAATTCAAAAACTCTGTGCTCAGGGATCAGTGGAACCAGTGCCAGAGGAAGAAGCAGGATACGGTTTCTACTCGAGGCTGTTACTAGTACTCAGAAAAGAGGACACCTGGTGCCCTTTTCTGGACCTATCCACATTAAATCTGTCCCTCCAAGTGCCAAAATTCAAAATGCTGACCTTTTAAAATCTATTACCTATGTTGGCTCCAGACGCCTGGCTAGTGACCCTAGATCTCAAGGATGCCTACCTCCATATCCTCATCAGAGAGTCCTGCAGGAGTTTCCTTTGTTTCAGAGCAGGCTCAGAGCACTTTCAGTTGTCTGCTCTGCCCTTTGGCTTATCTACTGCTCCCAGAGTCTTCACCAAGTGCCAGTCATTGCCTTTTTGCAGACAGCAAAACATCCAGATTACTTACCCCTATCTGGATGACTGCCTAATTCAGGCAGACATCAAGGAAAAACACCTGCAAGACTTCTTTGTCCAAACTCTCCTAATCTCTCTGGGATTCACCATCAACAGAGAAAAATCCCATTTCCAACCCAAAAGACAGATAACCTTCCTAAGAGCTCTACTGGACACATCTGCCCAAAGAGCATTCCTCTCTGCAGAGACGCCAGAGGTTTCTCCCACTCTACATTTCCCAGCTAGCTCCCAGGACACATCTCACAGCAAAGACGTTCCTGCAAGCTCTTGGGTACATGGCATCCTGCATCCTTTTGATGCCTTTAGCCAGGCTCCACATGAGAAAACTACAGTGGTATCTCTAGAACCTGTGGAACCAACATTCACAGTCACTGGAACACCAGCTGCCTCTGATTCCCTGCTTAAGGATATTTTTATGGTGGGCAGAAGCTTGTAGCCGGAACAGGGGTCTACCCTTCATTACCATCACCACCGACACCTCAGACATAGCCTGGGGGCTCATCTAGAAGACATGCACTCAGGGCACCTGGGATGAGGGAGACTTTGCCCTTCACATCAACATGAAGGAATTTCTGGTGGTACACAGAGCTATAATAGCACTTAAGAGCCACCTCAGGCCAAGAATTCTCCTGATCAAGACTGAACACCACAGTCATGGTACATCAACAAACAGGGGGGAACACATTCATACCCCCTGTGCCGCCTAGCTATGCTTATCTGGCAGACTTTCAATTATGGTTCTGCATCTGATAGCCCAGCACCTTCCAGGGGAGCACAACACCCTGGCAGACCACCTCAGCAGGAGTGTCCTGAACCCACACAAATGGCAGCTACACAAGGACACCTTCCTCTACATCATACACCTCTTGGAATTACCAGAGGTAGACCTCTTTACTACATTTCAGAACAGGCAGCTAAACAGGTTCTGCTGCAGGGAATTCCATCCTTGAGCATGGAAGGTGGATGCTCTCTCCTTTCACTGGGGCAACCTATTTGTGTACGCTTTCCCTCCCTTACCACTGATTCCCAGGGTACTTCTAAAGATCAGGGAAGAAGGGCCAAGGGCTGTCCTCCTTGCTCCAAACTGGCCCAGACAGCATTGGTACCCCTTACTCCTCAGACTAACCAAGGAATTGCCCATCAGCCAGCTTCTCACAGAAAAGCTGCTAACCCAAGAAAAAGTCAGTACTGCACCCGCATCTTCACACACAGCCTTTCCGCATGGCTTATACCCCAGAGGTGAATAACAGGCGATTATTGAGCAAATAGATCATGAATATCATTAAAGAGGCCAGGGGGCCCAGTACTAGAAAATCTTATTCTGCTAAATGCAAAAGATTCACTGCATGGTGAAAAAGTAAGGGTGAAAACAGCGCCCATGCCTTTCTCGCCTTGGTTCTGGACTACCTGGCGGAACTCGTACAAAAGGGATCGTCTTACTCCTCTATCAAAATCCATGCCTCAACACTCTCTGCTCATTCTCCAACAGTGCAATCTCTATTCTCTCAACCCCTGTTAAAACAATTCCTTAGAGGGGTATCACATATTAGACCTTCTAGGAGGCCACCCACCTCAGCATGGGATTTGTACTTTGTCCTTAATAAATTGAGTCTACCTCCTTTTGAACCAGCTGCCTCAGCAGAAATAAAGCACCTCTCTTGGAAGACTGCCTTCCTACTGGCCATAACCTCAGCCAGAAGAGTTTCCTAACTGCAGGCTGTCATGGCCATTTAACCTTTCATTATTTTCCATCCAGACAGAGTATCCCTTAGGACAAACCCATCCTTTATGCCTAAGGTGATATCTGACGTGGCTCTTAATCAGGCCATCCATCCTCCCTACTGTCTTTCCAAACCCACAAAATAGGTGGGAAAGAATTTTCCATACTTTAGATGTGCACAGGCAGCTTAGATGCTACCTAGACAGAACCAAGTCCATCAGAAAGACTGACCAACTGCTGGTCAGCTTCGCCCCTGGAGCAGAAGGGAAGCCTATATCCAGGCATACCATTTCCAAATGGATATCACATTGCATCCATTTCTGCTACTCTCTTCATGGAAAGGTACCTCCCAAATCGGTCAGAACCCATTCTACCAGGGCAGCATCAACTTCCACTGCCTTCCTCAGAGGTGTCCCTACCAGGGACATTTTAGAAGCTGCCACCTGGACATCTGTCCACACCTTCACAAAACACTACCAGCTAGTTACTTTCTCCAAATCCAGGGCAGGCTTTGCTTCAGCAGTTCTGCAGGGCATTGTAGTTTCCATTTAAAGCAATACAAGCCTGTCCTCTAGCTCCTTCACTGCATTCCTACCACCCTGCCTTTCAAATTTGGGAATCTTCCTGTAAGGGATGTCTGCAACAGTGAAACACAAAGAACATAGTACAGTTGTGTACACCTACCATAAATGTAGATGTTCGAGTGTATTCACTGTTGCAGCCCTGTTTCCCTCCCACCTTTCCCCCTTTGTCTTCTCCATCTGTCTTATGGCCCTACCCTGGTTGGCCTTCTTCAGACCTTCTTGGAAGTGGTTGGGGGCAAGAAAAACTGATGTAATGGCGTTGGCTATCTCTCTTTATAGCAGTGACAACCTGATATCAGTCTTGGGAGACCTGCAGCTGATGCAAGAGGGAAATCCTTTTCTCTGGTATTTGGGCCGTCCGAGGGCTACCCAGCAGGGATAACCCACAAGTGATGACTGCAACAAGGAATAGACTCAAAACATCTACATTTATGGTAAGTGTACACAACTGTACTTTTGTATTAATTTCCTGGGCCCTAATCATCTTGGTGTTGATTGTCAATTGTAAGAGTTTCAATCCACAAGTGTTAGTGGACAGAGAAAATAAGCTTATTTTAAAAGTATTGCTTTCAGCTTTGTTTTCAGAAGCCGTATCTGGGGCTTCACCCCTCCCCCTATAGCATCTTCCAAGGATGCTCCTAATAAGTCCCAGAAGTTGTCAGGTTCTTTAACTCCATTATCCTTGGAGCCTCCTTGAAAGAAATCTAGACCTGATCTGAAGCCTTCAGGCTCCGAGAAGTCTTCTGCCTCACCTAAAACACCTTCTGATCAGGGTTCATTGGCTTCAAAAATTCTACCTCAAATCCGGTATTCCCCATGTATTGACCCAGTTTCTTCAAGACTGCTGTGTCCCTTCCTCAAGAAAAGAAGGTCCAAATTGCCATCTGTTGCTTCATCTCATTCTTCCAGGAGTCTCATGGGAGGCCGATGTGTATAGAATGATGGAGGCTTCTCTTGGCGCAAATTCAGTTGGGGGTTCTCCTGGCTCTGACCCTTTCAGGTCAGGAAGCCTTAGTTAGATCTACCCCTCCCGTCATAGCTCCTTCTCCGATTAGATACTTTGTTTCTGAGTGCTTGGATCCGAATTTGCCAAAACTGTCTGATTAAGATCCGAGAGCTCTGATGTCCTCTGATTCAAAATTTTCTCTGAGTGCACTGGCTCAGAGTTCGGAGAAGGGGTGTCAGAGCCATAGCTTCCCGGTTGGATCCAAGGTATTGGAGTAGACTCTGAAGTTTTTGGAACCATCTCTGCCTCTCGGAGCTTCAGCCCCAGACATTTTGGCCTCCGCCTCTGCCTCAGGTGGGTTGCTTTCAGGGCAAGTGGAGCCGGAGGGACAGTAGCATAGCTTCTCAGTTCCATTGGCTTCCTTCTCCCAGGATGATACATCTTCGAGGTAGTTGACAGGGCAGAGGGTCCCCCCCTCCCCCACCTTGGATCTACCTTCTACATCCCATGTCTTTTTGTGCCAAGACCCTCGACATTCAACTCCACAGGTGCAGCCAGTCCAAACCCTCCAGATTACATAGCAGGGCATTATCTGTACATCACTGAGGAAGTACCCCCACCAGAAGAGAAAGTGCAAAAGGAGGCACATAGATTCCCCTCAGGAATATATCAAGAGGACACAGATTTCAATGAAGGGGAACAATCCCCCAGCTCACAACCCAAAGATGTCTCATTTGCAGACATTCTGGAGAGTCTCAAACAGTGGGTTGGTTGGTCCTCCCAAAATCCTTCTCAGGCAGAGTTCGTGTTTCTGGAGACATTTGGATCTGGCCTGTCTAACTCTTGTTTGACTCTGCCATCTGACGAACTCCTTGATTTGATTTCTCAGTGGGTGTGGAAGGAACCTGACACAGTTGAACCCATCTCCAAGAGACCAGATTGAATTCTGACATCTCAATCAAGAAGGCGACATTGGCGTAAGGGCATACTCTGTAGATGCCATGGTCATAGCAGTGGCCTCGAAAAAGGAATTCACGGAATAAGTTCCAGTGTCCATCCCCCTAATAGTCTCTCTTATTTTGGACAGGTATGGGAGGCATGTGTAAGTTTCAACGACCTTTGCTGTTAGGGCACTGAACCATCTGGCACATTTTACAAGGTTGCAGAGAGATTTGATAAAGGAGCAATCAAATACTCTTTCGGGAACCACTACTGCAAAGACTCGAGCTTCAGTAGCCCTGCAGTTGGCAACCCTTCAGACCATCTCAAATTTGTCCATTAGGCTTCTTTCTCATGTAGCTGAGGGTACCTCAAGGGTGGCAGGTTCAGGCATCTCAATAAGGAGAAGTGCTCCCTTTGACAGATCTTCCTTGTTTGGCCCCAAAGTGAAGAGAACACACACCAAGTGCGAGCAGGATGAAACGACTGCTGTAGGAGTGCATTTTTCAACCCCCAATGTGGGGGACGAAAGATGTGGTTCAAAAAATCCCAGGGTCCTTTCCAAGATCTATGTGGAGATGGTTCCCCCAGAGACAGAGAGGAGAACATTAATGGAAGATGCTGCCCACGTGGCAGAGGTGATCCGCAAAACTACGGATCTAGAGTGACTTTCTCTGATAGACCCTATCAGCATTCCTAAAAGGAGGCCTGATTGTCCCCCTCTGGATGCAGCCGGGGGTTGCTTATTCATGCACAAAAGAACATGGCTAGATACCACAAAAGACAGTTGGGTGCAGATGATTATTTCCCAAGTTTATATAATTCTCCTTTTTTGTTCCACCTTCATCTTCACAAAAGTTTCTCAGCATTCCACCCAGTGAGAGGAAACCAGCAGTACTAAAAATATGAAAGCTGCTGGAAAGAGTCATCCAAGAAGTCCCACCAGACCAGAAAGGATCCAGAACTTAGTCAAAGTTCTTTTTAGTGCCAAAGAAAACTGGGCTGGAAACCAATTTTGGATCTCAGCAACTTGAACAAATCAGTTCAACACTCAAGTTTCGGATAGTCACGATTAAGTCCATATTATCCACAACACCTGAATTTCAGCCCGATTAATTCTTCAAGGCTTGGGATCAATGTCAGCAGCCATGATTTTTGTTCCCCTGGCAAGGTATCGCACAATAATTCTTCAGTGGATACTAGCATCTCAATGGTGAAGTCTTTCTCAAAAGATGACTGTTCAAGTAAGGATCACACAAGTGCAAGAAATACCTTTGGTGATGAATAAGGTTGATCAGCTTTTACAAGGCTGTGCATTTATTCTCCCTCACCCCAAAGCCATAGTGACCATGAACACATCTCAGATTGGGTGGGGGGGGGCACTTCCTAGGGTAAACAGTCCAAGACACTTGATCCCCCATGAAGATGCCAATTTGCATATAATTGCTCTGGAGATGAGAGCAGTGCTTTTAGCATTGCAAGCCTTTCAAGATGGTCTGCCCCTAGGAACAGTTGCAGTACAAATGGACAGCATGTCCGTAGTTTGTTACATCAACAAACAAGGAGGAACTGTATCTTACCCGTGTCAAGAAGCTGTCAGAGTATGGCACTGGGCTATCTCATCCAGTCACTTTTTGATAGTAACACACATTCTTGGAAGTCCAACATGATAGCAGACAAATTGAGCAGGTCTATTCTTCTGCCTTACTAATGGTCTCTTAACAAGAAAGTGACAGAGATAGTAGCGTCATTGGGGCCAGCCTTGCTGTGATCTTTTTGCTTCTCCCCTAAACAAGAAATGCAGCAGCTTCTTTGCCCTAATTCCCCTTCCGGGGAGTCGCAGAGGGATGCTGTGCTCCATAGTTGTCCCTCCGGTCTCTCCTACTCTTATCCACCAACTCCCTTGATTTCACAGTTCATACAGAAAGCTTTAAGATTGAAGAGCAAAGTCATCCTTATTTCACCTTAATGGCCTCAACAAGTTTGGTTCCCCTTCCTTTGTCCTGATGTGGATCCGATTCAAGACCTACTGTCTCACGACAGTCATGGTTCACCCAGATATCTCAAATCTGAAGATGACAGCATGGTTTCTCCACCTCTGTTAATAACCGGACAATCTGTACTCTCGTCCCCTGTTCGTCATATATTTTGTCTTTCTACAAAGCTTCCAGTAAGAAAATATACAAGAGTAAGTGGAAAAGATTTATTTGTTAGGTGCATCAAAAAAAATCTACCCTTTGTCCAGACCCTCAACAAAGTGTAGTAGAATTTTTGACTGAAATTTTTAATGAAGGAGCTAGCTCTTCTACCATTAAAGTTAAATTAGCAGCAATATCCAAGTTTCATATAGGTGTTGACAGTTCTATAGTGTCTGCAAAGATATGCAAGGTCTTTCTAAGTGATTCCATTTTACTTAGACCACCTTATAAAGATCCTACTTCTCCATGGGATTTGAACCTTTTTCTTCAGGCCTTAATCCATTTCCCATTTGAACCAGTTGCAAAATGTGGTCTTAAGTTTTTGACCTGGAAGACCTTATTTCTGGTGGCCATTACCTCTGCCAAGAGGATTTCAGAACTTCAAGCATTATCCTCTAAACCTCCTTACTTGGTTTTCCATAAGGATAGGGTGACATTAACAAATCCTTCTTTGTTTCCTAGGGTGGTGTCACAATTCAGTATCAATCAGTCTATTAACTTGCCTGCTTTCTTCCAACATTCGAAAACACAGATAAATACATGTAGCATTTACTTAGACGTTCATAGACAGCTGTATTTTTACTTGCACAGAAGAGAAGACATTAGAAAATTTGATCAATTCATATCTTTTGCAGATAAATTGGGCAAGTCTGTCACAAAAGTGACATTGGCAAGATGGATTATGAACTGCATAGTCTTTATCTATAATAAATCAGGCATTCCATTACCAAAATCTTTAAAAGCTTACTCTACAAGATCCACAGCAACCTCGTCATTATTCTTATCGAACCATTTTATAGATGACATTTGCTCAGCTGCTACTTGGGCTAATCCTATTACTTTTATTAATCATTGCAAATTGGATCTGGTCCCAAGGGGAAGGGCAGCCTTTGGTTCACCTGTGCTCAGGAATATCCTTAGAGTCCAACCAGGATATAAGGTAGCTGGGGACTCCTTCACAATGGTTGAGGAATGAATGAAAATTGACACAATCCGATAAAGAAGTTATGTACTTACCATAATGTTCCATATGTGTTGTCCATTTTCATTCTTCCTCAGCCTCCCATCAACCGAGCCCCAACCTTTGACATCTTGAACTGCTGGAAGAATGAAATGCTATTAAGACACCACTATGTCTACTGTGGTGCTCCAGATATTGGTTCCCTTTGTTAGGAACACTATTCACATAGTTACTATTTATTTATATCAACTGTCAAACAAGACTTTATGTAATAATGTATTTATTTGGCATTTGTTAACCGGGTTAGTCCAATTGAGCAAGAGACCCATTTTCACTGGAGACCCAAGGAGAAAAGCCCCAGAAAATGTACAAACTTTTAAGTATAACAACAATGAAAAGAAGTGGTCAAATGTAAAACATATGATAAGAGATATAAAAGTAATATTACTTTCTGAAATAGTAATAAAATAAAAAAATAGAAAAATGTAAAAGTATAAAAATGAAAAAGAAAGTTTTTAATTGTATACAATATTTGAGGTATGTACACAGAATCTGACAAAACAGAACTGGGGTTGACAAAAACAGTTGTGTTTTTAAACACAAGCTGTATGAGATAAGATTGCATGACAGAGAGAAAAAGAGGAAAAGTAGGTGATAGAAAAGGAGTGAAATATGGTAACTGGGAATAGTTATGTTGGGGTTTGACATGGGCAGGACCAGGTTGTTTGTAAATAGTGTTTAAGTTCACGTTTAAACAGGTGCCTTTGGGAGATGCTTCTTACGTTGCAGGGAAGTGTGTTTCAAGCATGAGCTAGAGAGTATTTGTAAAGGGACTTACCAATATTTTTGTATACATCAAGGAGGAGTTTGTCAGATGTATGAAGGTGACAGTGGGGGCTGTAATAGGAAACAAGATTGGGTATAGGGGGGCAAGAAGAGGTATTGTAGAGGATAGAGTGGGTAATATAAAATTGTTGAAGTAGTTGGTTAGGGAATTTGTGCCATTTAAGTGGCTTAAGGGCAAAACAGTGATGGGACTTGTAAGGGAGATTAGTGGTAAATCTAGAAATTTTATTGTATGTTTGTTCAGATTTGGAAAGTAGTGTAGATTGAATGTTCATGAGGATAGGGGCTGTATACAGTAGAGGGTAACAGAAGAGGTTGAGCTAGGGAGAGTTTGGAGGATGGTGTAAGGAATTTCTGATTATGATAGAGGAGACCAAGTTTTTCATGTGTTTTTTAATACACTGTTACATGTGTATATCATATTTCAGGTAATCGTTGGTAATGACGCCAAGAAGTTTGGTACCGGGTTTGGGCTTAATAATGCTATTGTTGAGTGAGGTGATGGAAAAGGAGGATTTGAGATGTGCCAGTGATTTAGGAGTGAAAAGGAGGAGTTACGTTTTTTTGTGTGGTTAAATACAAGTTGATTGTCAGAAAGCCATGGTTCTACAGAAGAAAAGGTGTCCCCAGTAAGAGCTAAGAGATTGGAGATACTATGGGCAGGATATTGGTGTAGAATCATCAGCATATTGTACGAGTGTTGAGTGGTTACAGACGGAATGAAGAGCAAGAGGGGGGCCTAATATAGAGCCTAGTAGAAATCCAGTGTTGACTGGAAGGAAAGGGGAGAAAACAGTTTGCCAGCGAATGGATTGTTGACTATTGGAGGGGTAACTTGAAATCCAGTTTATGGAGGATCCAGAAAGGTAGAGGTTGGAGAGTTTAATTAGGAGTTTAGAGTGAGAGACAGTGTCAAAGGTGTTAGAGAGATCAAGGAATGAGCAGAAGATTAACATGTTGTCCTGGGCCTCTGCAACTTTGGGTGAAGAAATGTAGGAAGGTGGAAGTGCTGTGGTGGAGTCTAAAGCCATAAACCTCGAGGGGCGACCAGGCACCAAAAGAAAGTAAGCAAAAAACAGTCGGCTCTGTAACAGTCAAGCAGGTCAATGCCAGATCTGAGGTATGTTGGGGTTTGTGCATTATCTGTAGGAAGGAGCTCAAGAGTTCAAGTTGACCATGAGATATAGTATCGTCCAAGTTCGATGTGAGGATCGAGTCTGAACCCAGTGGTTGAGAAAGAATGAAAATAGACAAGACAGATGGAACTTTACGGTAAGTATACAACAGCTTTTTTTTTTTCCCTCACGTCCTGGGTTCCAGGTGAACAGCAGCACTTCTCTCCTTCCTTCCTTCACAGAGAAGTAGTTGTATCTCTGGGTTGTGTTGGTTATAACCCACCAGAGGGTTTTTCTACCAAAGGAAAAAGCAGACCTCTACACAAAACTTTTTCTGATCTTTTCCACTCCATCTTTGATATCTGTCAAGGATTCTCAGGATTCTGTTTCATGGCATGTATGATTTGCATGATTCCTTTGGCCAGACTTCTTTTGAGGGAAATAACAGTAACCCCTCAGTCATTCTGGTGCCATCATCTACAGTTCCCTAGTTTTTCAAGTGCCTGTACTGGGGTTTTTAACAAGAAAGATCTGATGCCCATTTCACTATACAGCACGAATGGGTCTTTGCAGCCATCCTTGAATCCGAGTCTGCCATTACTTCCAGACAGACGATCCAAGCCTCAAACCACGCCTCACTCCTCTTCAAACCCTCAGATCTCGTTGCTGCCTTCCAGCACAGATGAGGTTTAATAACCTTACTCCGATAAGTAGTATTTTCATTTTATTACCTGTAAATTTCTTCTGATTAGTTGTTTTATAGCCTTTTTTATAGTCTTTTCAGTACTTTGCTGTTAGCCTCCTTTCCCGTTTAAGGCCTTTTCTGTCGGTAGTTTTTCGCTGGTGTCGGGGTCTCTCTCACACCCTCCGTCTATCCCTTTCTTTCCTCATTTTTCTTTCTTCTTTTTCCTCTCTCTCTGTTTATATAAAAAAATCTTCTCAGTATTTAGTTTTATAATGTCTAAGTTTCTTGCCATTATAGTGTGTGGGTGTGTGAATTGCTTCTGTGAGTGCTAGTCCAGCATGTTTGACCAGCTGGGAAAGTCCTCTTGGTTTAAGAGGTGTGCCTCTTAGGCATAAGATTCACCATTCTGATGCCCAAAAGAGGTGCGTATATTGCCTGGTCCGGGGCACTTGGAGATGCCGTGTGACATCTGCTCGGCCTTCAACTCCCAGGCCCTTGCAGGCCGACATAATAAGCGTATTCTACAAGGTTTTCTCCAGGGTTCTGGAGCCCAGACCCCTGTAGCCAAGAACCGTGCCCCTTCTGTTTATCTGGGGACCATGTCTTCTGCTCCTAAAAAGAGGAGGAGACCCTCAGATCCATCCTCCTCGGATCTGTCAGGTTGTCATTTCTCTCCGGACCTGAAAGGGTCCTTTGATCCCATGGCACCTCCATTGACTAAGTCTTTGTCTCTGCCGGATCCTCAGATCCAAGCACCCAGTTGGAGCTGGTGGAGACTATTCAGATCAACAACTCTTCTCCAGAGCAGACTCCTAGTCAGGTTCACCCAGATCAGAGGTTTCAAAGCCATACTCTGGGATGGGGTAAATCCCCCTTCCCTGTCTGGACTGTTAGGCCCAGCATGTTACAGGCTAGGTCACCGTACTTGTCTCTTTCCTCCATATCCTCTCGGCTGTCCCACTGTGATATAGATCAGATGATAAGTTCCCTCAAAGCTCAGATCCAGCTGGGGATCTTGCTTTCTCAGACCCATGCTGGATCTGTGAGAGCTCTGACCCCCACACTCCAACTGCCTCCTCTGATAATCAGTTTTGGAACCACAGGGCCTGACATTCCCAAGTGGATTGATGTCAGATCATGAAATAGCTTGTTCCTCGACCCCAACAGTGTCACTGGTTAGCTTGGCTCCAATCCTTTCAGAGTTGAGAAGGTCCTGGATCCAAGAGGTAGGCGCTGAATTCTCAGGGGAGATGTTGGCTCCAACCTTTTCAGAGCCATCCCTCCTGCTGGCAGCCTCGGCCTTTGACAGCTCGGGGCCGTAGCCTTCTGGAGGTGTTGGATTTGGGATAACCTTGTCCCGTCTCTCCTTTGGTGGTCTCGGCCACTGGGGCGGGGGGGTGGGTCCTCCCGTCTTTGTCGGCTTGCCAGGTGGCAGAGAGGGCATTCTCTACTCCTAGAGACTCTGTCCCTCCTCCACCAGGCCCTACCCAGTTCTCATTGGATCACGGTTTTGCTTCCATTTGTCAGATCCATGGTCAGCCTCTCCCGGAAAGCCTTCAGCCTGTCCCTCAGCAAGGGATGCCCCTGTCTTCTGAGTCCTCTGCCGAATACCCAGCAGAGGAGGTTCCTCGGAAGCATCTGTGCAAGACGAAGCATCTAGACTCCCCTTTGGAGTCATTGACAGAGGACACTGATTTCGATGAGGGGGAAGGGTTTGCATGATCTCCATTCGGTAATATTTCCTTCGGGATATCCTAGAAATTCTGAAGCAATGGGTTGGATGGTCCTCCCAAGCCTCTTCCTTGGAGGAGTAAGTGTTTCTGTAGGCATCTGGGACGGGCCCATCTACATCCTGGGTGACCCCACCGGCAGACAAAGCACACTGACCTCATTGCCTGCCTGCCTGACATGATGGAATCAGTTCGCAAATGTGTGGATATATCTTAGCCCCCCCCCCCAGTGATTGCCCCTTTTGGAGTAAAGGTGTCCCAGTTGATGCCGTTGTGGTGGTGGCAGCCACCAGAAAGGAGCTTGCAGAACAGAGCTCCACTGTTCATCCCCCCGAACAAGGAGTCTCTGGCTTTGGACAGGTACGGGGGAAGCATGTGTATGCCTCAGCCACCTTCACGCTGAGAGCAATGAATTACCTGGCACATTTCATGCACCTTTAGAGAGATTTAAGGAAATCTCCACCTCTCTGACGCAGTCACTTTCAGAGGAAAATTATAAAAAGGTTTCTCCTCAGCTGACCACTATGTATTCTGTAGCTAACTCCTCGATGAGGTTAATCTCCCATGCTGCGGAAGGTATCTCACAAGCGGCTGATTCAGGTATAGCCCTTAAGAGACATGCCTGGATGAGACTGTGCAGGTTTGCAGAACCCTTCAAGGCATCATTCATCAACACCCTTTTTGATGGTTCCTCCTTGTTTGGGACCTCAGTTAAAGAAACTGTTGCCTGCAGTGAACAGGAAGCCAAGACACTGTCTGCCATATGGATCAAGTTTTCTTCTCCCTAATGGACCTTGTCCAGGAATCAAAGGAGTGGTAAGAAAATGTTTCCATAAATCTCAGGAGCCCTTTCCTGACTCACAGGATGAATCCTCTTCTAGAGGCAGAGGGTTGGGGATTCAATGGCAGAAACCGTCCCAGAGGGAGAGGGGGTTTGCAAACTCAGGGCTTCAGAGAGCCCTTCTCTGACAGGCCCTTCCAGTGTTCCTGTAGCGCTGCCTGATTGTCCAACTTTGGAGGCAGTCGGGGCATACTTTCTTTACATCCAGAAGACTGGACAGCATAACAAGTGATGCCTGGGTGTTAAATATAATTTCCACAGGTTACTATATTCCCTTTTCCCTTCCTCCTCCTCCCAGTTCTGATAGGTATCTCCCCAACATGCCACCAAGTCAGAGGGAGAGTGCCCTTCTAGTAGTAGTTCAAAAACCTCTAAACAAAAGTCATCCAGCAGGTCCCCACCAAATACCAAGGGTGTGGAACTTATTCACTCTTCCTTTTGGTACCAAAGAAGACTGGGGACCTACGACCCATCTTGGATCTGAGCAGTCTGAATCTGTAAAGAAGTCGAACTTCCGCATGGTTACTGTGCAGTCCATTCTGCCACTGCTGCTCAAGGACAACTGGATGTGCTCTGTAGATGTCTAGAATGCATGCTATCAAGTCAGAATAGACAGGCGCTTCAGGAGATGTCTGCACTTACGGCTGCAGGCCAATCATTACCAGTTCAGAGCAATGTCCTTTTTGCCTCACCATTGCCCCTCATGTTTTCACCAAATGCATGGCAGTGGTTGCAGCTCCTCTCCATCTGCAAGGATTCCAGGTGTTTCCTTACCTAGATGATTTGCTTTTGATGGCAGCCACAAGGCATCAACTACAAGCTATCCAGTTTGTTACACTTATTTCACTGCCTGGGGTTCGCAGTAAATATGGTGAAATCCAAGATGAGTCTGGTACAGGATATAGAATTCATAGGGATGCAACTAAACACAACGCAAATAGCAGCCTTTCCCCCTCCAAGAATCTTGTTCCTGAGACAGCAGGGTCAGCTTTTATTTAACACTCCAGCTCCACTAGCTCAACTGGTCCTCATGGCCCTAGGATCCATGTCAGTTGCCATTCTTTTGGTACCCTGGCCAGGTTCTTCATGCATGTTCTCCAGTGAACCCTAGCAGTACAGTAGTCTATTTGATGCCATCCTCTGTCAGCTCCAGTCAGGCTGACTCTCATTTTGCAGATGCCATCTCCGATGGTGGATCCTTACAGATGACCTCCATCTCAGAAAGTCATTCATTCTTCTCACTCCTTCAGCCACAGTGACCACAGACGCCTTCCTGTTGGGATGGGGGGAGACATTTCCAAGGAAAGATTGTTCAAGGCATGTGGTCCACGGTACAGACCAAATTGCACATGTTCTGGAGATAAGGGTCATCCTCCTCAGGTTGCAAGCCTTTCAGGACTGCCTTCCTTGGAGAACATTTGCAGTTATGATGGACAACATCTTGATGGTTTGGTACATCAACAAGCAGGGGGAACTCATTGTGCAGGGAGGCCATGAGGGTTTGGGAATGGGTGATTTCTTCAAAATGCTCTCATTGCAACACGCATCCTAGTGGAATCCAACATTCTTGCAGACAGACTGAGCAGATGTATCTTGAGTCCACACAAGTGATCCCTGAACCGATCAGTAGCAGAGCAGATATGCTTGGGGCCAGTCTTGCTGCGACCTTTTTGCTTCTCCTCTAAACAAGTGTCACAGGTGCTTTGCTCTGATCCCTCCTTTGCGTGAGTCGCCCAGGGGTGCTGTAGTCCACAATTGGCCCTCGGGACTCCTCCCTGATTCCCAAAGTTCTTCAGAAAGCAAACCGTTTGAAGACCAATCTAATCCTCACTGCCCCTTATTGGTCCCGCCAGGTATGGTTCCCTTTCCTGCGGTCTCATTGCAAATATCCTCCATGGGTACTGGATCCCAAACAGGATCTGATAACTCACCCGTTGGAACGCCAGATCCCCAGTCTGTGATCCCTCAAACTAACCACTTGGTTTCTCCACTTTCAGTGATCTTAAAGTCCAGGCTAGCTTCCCGGTTCACAAAATCATTCTTACTTCTCAAAAGTCCACCACCGCAAAAGTATGTTGTAGCAAATGGAAGAGATTTTCTATTTGAGTTTCACAAAGAAATATCAACCTGTTTTGTGCTTCAGTCCCTGACATCTTGGTGTTTCTTGCTTCACTCTTCCAGCTCGAAGCTAGTTTTTCCGCTGTCAAGTTGCAACTTGCCTGTTATCTCCAGCTTCCATATGGGGAAGGACGCTGGTTTTCCTTCCTGTATTTCAACGTCTAAGTTATGTCGGGCCTTTATGAAGGGTATTTTTCACCTTAGGCCTCTTAAGCATCCTAACCCCTATTGGGATCTCACTTTTAGTACTTCAAGGGATGATCCAGAAACCTTTTGAACCTTCTGGCTCATGTGACTTAAAATTTTTGTTGTGGAAGGATTCTTTTCTGATTACTTCGGCCAGAACTGTGTCAGAATTGCAAGCCCCGTCTTCACCACCACCATATATAACTTTCTTCAGAGATAGACTCTCACTCAGAATGAATCCCTGTTTCATCCTGAAAGTAGCTTCAGAATTCAGACTATTCACCTACCCATATTTTTTCCTAATCACTCCAGTAAGGGGAGAGTATATGCTACATTCCTTGGATGTGCATAAGCAGTTGCATTTTATACCTACACAGAGCTAGAGATCATGGGAAATCGGACCCAACTGTTCATTGCTTTTTCTCCAAACAGGTTAGGTCATGCTGTTTCTAAAATTACCTTAGCTAAATGGATTGTGAATTGTATTGCTACAGCTTATGCCCAGCAAGGAAAACAACTTCCCTGTCCATTGAGAGCCCATTCTCTCAGGTCCATGTATCTAATTCATCCAGTTTTTCTGCAAGAACTCCAGTTGATGAAATCTGCAGTGCAGCTACTTGGTCCAGATCTCACACTTTATCTCACTACAAGCTGGACATTACCAGGAATAGAGCATCCTTTGGTTCCGCAGTGCTCAGGCATATCCTTCCATAGGGTCCTACCAGAGTTTTATGTTGCTGGGGAGTTTGACCCATTTGTGGTACATAGTGCACTGGACAACATCAGATGTGAAGTTATGTGCTATTTTACTATGCATCACATCCCATTTATTTGTGTAATATATATATATATATATATATGTATATATATGTATATATATATATATATATATATATATATATATATATATATATATATATATATATATAATGTGTGTGTGTGTATATATATATATATATATATATATATATATATATATATATATATATATATATATATATGCATGTATGTATATATATATACACACACACACACACACACATATATTTATATACATATATTTACATACATATACACACACACACACACACACACACACACACACACACACACACATGTACAGTGGATATAAAAAGTTTACACACCCCTGTTTAAATGACAGGTTTTTGTGATATAAACAATGAAACCACAATAAATCACTTCAAAGCTTTTTCCACCTTTAATGTGACCTATAAGCTGTACAATTCAGTTGAAAAACAAACATCTGTTAGGAGAAAAAAATATATAAAAAAAGTACAATACGCTGGTTGCATAAGTGTGCACACCCTTACACTAATACTTTGCTGTGTGTGCACCCTTAAACTAATACTTTGTTGAGGTACCTTTTTATTTAATTACAGCATTTAATTTTCTTGGGTACACACCTGCCATCAGTTAGAGACTGATTAACCCCAAATAACGTTCAGCTGTCTTAGTAGGATTTTCTTGACATTTACTCAGTTGCCTGCTACAGCAAAAGCCATGGTTTGCAGAGAGTTTACAAAACATCAAAGTGATCTCGTTGAAAGGAATCGGTCAGGAGATGGGTACAAAATAATTTCCACAGCATTGGATGTACCATGGAACACAGTGAATACAGATATCGAAACGTGGACTAAATATGGGAGAGCAGTGATGTTGCAAAGAACTGGACGTCTCTCCAAAATTGATGAAAAGACACGGTGAAAACTGGTCAGGGAGGCTGCCAAGAGACCTACAGCAACACTGAAGGTCCTGCAGGAATTTCTGGCAAGTACTGGTTATGTACTACATGTGACAACGGTCTCCCATATTCTCCATATGTCTGGACTATGGGGTAGGGTTGCAAGACTGAAGCCTTTCCTTACACAGAAAAACATCCAGGCTGAGCTAAAATTTGCAAAACAATGCATTAAGTCTCCCAAAAGCATGTGGGAAAATGTGTTGTGGTCTGATGAGACCAAGGTTGAACGTTTTGGCCACAGTTCCAAAAGGTATATTTGGCACAAAAACAACACTTCACATCACCAAAAGAAAACAGTCCCCATGGTGAAGCATGGTGTTGGCAGTGTCGTGCTTTGGGGTTGCTTTTCTTCAGCTGGAACTGGGGCTTTAGTCAAGGTGGAGGGAATTATGAACAGTTCCAGATACCAGTCACTTTTGGCCCAAAACCTTCAGGCATATGCTAGAAAGCTGAAGATGAAGAGGAATTTCACCTTTCAACATGACAATGACCTGAAGCATACATCCAAAGTGACAAAAAATGGCATCACCAGAAGAAAATTAAAGTTTTGGAATGGACCAGCCAGAGCCTAGACCTAAATCCAATAGAAAACCTATGGGGTGACCTGAAGAGGGCTGTGCACAAGAGATGCCCTCACAATCTGTCAAATTTGGAGTGCTTTAGCAAGGAAGAATGGGCAAATATTGCCAAGTCAAGATGTGCAATGCTGATAGACTCCTACCAAAGAAGATTGAATGCTCTAATTAAAAACAAAAGGTGCTTCAACAAAGTATTAGTTTAAGGGTGTGCACACTTGTGCATCCAGTGTGTTGTACGTTTTTTATTTTTTATATTTTTCCCCCTAACAGATGTTTGTTTTCAATTGATTTGTACAGGTTATAGGTCACATTTAAGGGGGGGAAAGTTTTGAAATTATTTATTGTAGTCTCATTTGTTTTTGCATCACAAAAACCTGGCTTTGTAACAGGGGTGTGTAAACTTTATATATATATATATATATATATATATATATATATATATATACATATATATGTATATATACACACACACACACACACACACACACACACACACACACACACACACACACACACACACATGTACATATACATACACATACATGTTCAACTTGTCCACCCAAGGATCCTCCCCCTTTCAGCACCGTCTCTTATTAGGTATTGTTTGAAAAGGGTTCTGCATGCTGTCCACTTAGAAATCAGATGTCTCCTCGGGATATTTTGTTTTGGAAAAATCAACAGTGTCTACTTTTGAGCTAATTTAGGCCATTTACATGTTTTTAACTTGGAAAACAGTGTTACTTATTGCCCTGACTTCTGTAAGGAGAATATCAGTCGCTAGGCTTTGTAGTGGGTCCACCTTAGCTCTCTTCCTTTCATTAAGATAGGGTACCTTTAAGAATGAATCCATAAGTCATTTCAGATTGTACCTGGTGGCAATCTGTGCATCTTTTGTCTTTTTCTATGCCTAAAAGTAAGGAAGCAATAATCTTATTTATGCCAGATAAACACAGACAACTTGGATACAGTCTTGACTGAACTGAATCCTTCAGGAAGTCTATTCAGCTATTTATCTCCTATTAGTTTAAGCAAAGGGGACAACCATTGTTAAAATACACAATATCCAAGTGGCTGTTTAATGCTATTTTTGTTATACTCCAGCACAGCAAGTCACTTCCAGGCAAAGTTGTGGCTCATTTTACCAGGGCCCAGGCTTCTTCAGTGACTGACTTGAAAAGGGTAGACTCTAAAAGTACACCAGATGCAGCAACTATTTCCTCAGTTAATACCTTTACAAAACAATACAAACTAGCTTCCTTTCACAGGTTTAGGGCAGGTTTTGCAAGGACCATTCTCAAGGTGCATCTGGACCCTCAGTCTTCCTCCTTGTCTGTTTAAGCTTTTGTAATCTATCCAAACAGCTTAGGCTACTGCAAAAGTGATCTGTTGATGAATATAATAGTTATGTAAATTAACTTACCATATCAGTACGTGTTAGAATTGATCACTTTTGTAATAGCCATTCCATCCATTCCGCATTTTTTCTTTGAGGTCTTTCTGTGCCATTGTGTGGACAAATTATCATTCCTTTCTCCTAACATTTCTTGTTTTCAGGGCTGTAGCCATTCTTTTTCTAGAGTAAGAAAACTGAGGTATTGATGCCAAAACTGTTAGTTTTATATAAATCTCCCTGTGGGGTTCCTCCCACTTAAGAAAAACATGCTGAGTGTTTCTATCTCACCAATGAATGGAGCACTGGGCAGCAGCACGGACTGTACATGGTGCCTTGTACGGTAGGCAAGATTGGTCTAGTCCAACTGCTTTGGGCATCTTGACTGATGTCGGCAAGTGGGCATGTGTATTTGCCAGTGAGGAGTGGTTTGAGGACCCTGCCTACTCCAGCCTGTGCCAGGGACCCATGTTAATGGTGGGAGGGTACATGTGCCTCCTATTGGCCAGTTTGTGTCTGCCATAAAGCCCAGCAGCCCTGGGTTAACTGACTGTGCAGTTGCCCATCTTGGGTTACCTGGGATGGCTCTGTTGAGCAAAAGCAGGACATAAAACCAATCAACCTGCCAAACATGAACTAAGAAATGCTACACTCTGTGTAGGTTTACTGACTGGGCAGAACTTGGAAATGGATGACATTATGGTACGGAGGAGGCTAGACATTCTAACTATCCAGGAGACAAGATGGAAGGCCAGTGCAGCAAAGCCTCTTGGTTTGGGATCCATAGCTTACTACTCAGGAGGAGAACAGGCTAGAAATTGTGTGGTAATTGTGCGAGAGAGGTTTCAGAAGACATTAAGGGATATCAGAATTAGTGACAGATTCATGGTAGTCATACTCCAGCCTAACGATAGGACAGTATTCATAATCTCAGCCTGTGCCCCCACAGCATGGTAGTGATAGTGAAAAGAAGAGTGCACTCAGCAGTTGCAGGATCTATTGGATAAAGCAGGAGAACATGAGTTGGTGTTAATAATGAGGTACCTAAATGCACATATCTGGACAAACAGAACAAGGCATGTGGACTGCCTGGGTCCATATGGGTGGAGAAACGGGAATAAAGGAGGAGCGACAATTCTGGACCTCCTTCTGGTAAATGGCTTGATAGTAGCCAACACGTTTCAGAAAGCAAGACAGTCACAAGATCACATAAAGAGTGGCCAATTCCTCCTAGTAAGGAAAGGGCATTGGGGTTGAGTTAGTGATTGCAAAGTCATCCCCAATGAAAACTTCAGCCCACAGCATAAACCACTGGTTGCCAGAATCATCTGCAAGCACTAGTCAGAGAAGGCATTAAGGTCAACAGAGTTCAGGCTGAGGACCTTAAAGTTGACTGGCAAGAAGGCACAATAGTACAAGGAATTCCTCAGGAGTGTCGCACCCGAAGAAGAGGAGGAAATAGATGGAGTTGAAAAAGAATGGTAGTGCCTAAAAACAGCGACTGCAAGGACTGCAGCACAGATATGTGGTTGAGCAAGGTATGGAAATAAGGTACATAAGGAAAGCCGGTGGTGGAATGCAGAAGTCCAGGAAGTCATCAAAAGAAAGGAGTGCAGGAAAAAAGTGGGAGATGGCAAAGACAGACTAGGTAGAAAAGACGGACCAAGCCTGGAAGGAATACTGGTTAGTTAACAAAGAGGCTAAGAAAGGAGTTGCAATAGCAAAGAACAGGGCATCGGGTGACAGACTAGGTAGAAAAGACAGACCAAGCCTGGAAGGGAATACTGGTTAGTTAACAAAGAGGCTAAGAAAGGAGTTGCAATAGCAAAGAACAGGGCATCAGGTGCACTCTACCAACTTCTGGAAAGTGACTCAATAGGTTGCACAAAGAAACTATATCAGGTTACAATGTAGAGAGAGAAAGATAAAGAAGAAAGTCAGACACACTCATAAGGGATGCCAGCAACAATCTGCTCATCAGTCCGCAGGACATCATAGACAATTGGAAGGAGTACTTCCAGCAACTTCTGAATGAAGAAAACCCCACAGAAGCTGTACTGCCCTAGACACAATCTATGATGAGAGAAGAGGAGGAACCCATCCTAGAAGAATTAAGCACTGCACTAAGGAAAATGAAGTCCGGGAAAGCAGCAGACTCAGATGAAGTCATAGAAGATATGAGAAAGATGCTGGGTGTGATAGGGTAGAAAGGACCCCTAAGGATATTTCTAGCAGTATATAGAGAAAGGCATATCCCAGGTGACTGAAGAATAAGCATACTCATGCCAGTGTACAAGAACAAAGGGGACATCAGCAACTGTGGCAGTACAGAGGTATCAAACTCATGTCACGTTGCATGAAAGTTCTGAGGGGGGTGATTGATAAATGGATACACAGACTAGTAGAAAGTGAGATGAGCTGTTAGGATTCAGATCAGGATGCAGCACACCTGACCCAGTGTTTGCAGTGAGATAGATAGTTGAGAAGAAGGTAGTGATGAGGAAATAGTCCAACTGGGCATTCCCAGACTTTGAGAACGCATATGACAAGGTCCCAATAAAGATTTGGCCAGTCCTGGGGTGGTTTGAAGTCCCAGAAACATTGGTAGAATTGGTACAGGCTATATACAAGGACCCAGTCACTCAAGTACAGTGTTCAGTCACACAGGGTTCTCAGTGAGAGAGGGTGTGCATCAGAGTTCAGCTCTGAGCCCACTGCTCTTCATACTTGTGATGGACTACATTAGCAAACGGGTCAGAGTGGACAGTTCAGCAAAGTTGCTGTATGCAGACACTGCTGAGCATTACAGGCAGACTCTGGGCAAGAACCCCAATAAAGGATAGGGGGATGGAATTTCAAACTGAAGGTGCATGGGATGAACCTGAATGTACAGATAAGACATTGGCAATGGAAGCAAATGGAGAAATCAGAAGAGGCTGAGAACTGAGATAGAAGGGAAGAAAGTGGAGCAGGTTAACAGCTTCAGGTGGCTGGGAAGGATGGTTGAGAAGGGAAGCCTGATTGAAAAGGTCAAAGCTAGAATCAGAGGGGCTGCAGCCAACTAGCATAAGTGTGTCAGGTGTAGTGTGACAGAAGAATGCCAAAGAAACTGAAAAGTAAGATGTACATAACAGTGGTGCAACCCATACTAATGTATGGCGCAAAACCTGGGCAGTAAAGGCAGAGCAGGTGAGGAATCTAGAGGTGATGGAAATGAAGTGCCTGAGATGGGTGGTAGGATGCACACTGTGGGGCAGATGCAAAAATGAGTACCTAAGAGCAGAAGCCAGGGTAGCTCCAGTTCCAGAAAATATCAGAGAGAGAAGATTATGGTGGTTCAGGCACATGTGTAGAAAAACAGACCATCTGTTGATGATTTTGGACATCCGGAAGAAGGCAAGAGGAAATGAGGGTATCCAGCAAAGAGGTGGATGGACTGTGTGAGAGAAGATATGCAACAGTCAGGCACAAGTGTAGAGGAAGGCAGGAGTGTGACATTGAATTGAGTGAGATGGCGACACACGACACCCTGACTCCATGTAGGAAAAAAGGGGGTTTGAGCATGACCATCATCATCATAATATTTGGGTTGTATCCCACCAGCCCTTGTTTCTATCACAGTCTGTTTCATTAACATTATTGTGTTCTGTGTGAAGATAGTTTCTGGGCCTGTGACAATGTTCCATGCGAGCACTCCGCTGTGGTGAATATCCATTATTACTAGGAACCTTTTTCAGGTTTTCAAAACACTTTATTACATGTGTAAGATTGGAAAATGTTTGCTGCCTGGTGATCCCACTTGTTCACCAATTTTTTTCTGCTTTTCAGCAGATGGCCAATCAAACTGGGTAAATGCTTTCTAATTGTGGTAAGCTGTTACCAGTCTTATCAAGTTTTTTATATATCTTAAAAGATGCTTATCAAAGAGTTATAGAGAAAGCAGGAAGTTGTCAATCCTTGTGGTGGTGTGGCAGGTTGCCAGTGAGTTGTAGGAATTAAAATATTCCAGTGTTTCAGGGAGAGGATACTGATGTTCATCGTGTTACCCTGCTGCAGTCATCACACTTGGGGTTATCCTGCCATCAGGCGGTCCCACAGTCGGTCCGAATTCCAAAGTCTTGGTCCGGCGTCGGTTGCTGTCGCTTCTTTCCTGACGTCAGAGCACCAGGGGTATATCAGAGGCATCCGACGCCATTTTCTTCAGTCTTTCTTGCCGCACGGTGCCCGAAGCAGAAGCAGTTTGCAAGTGCCGGTCGGCCGACACCTGAGATTTTCGAATCGAGTTTCAGTCCGAAGTCTTCAAAGCTAAGTACCCCATTGGGGAACCTTTTCTTGCCTCAGTCCGATGTCAGAAAAAGTTAACAATTGCATTTCTTGTGGGAAGCAAATACCTCATAAGGACTTTCATTCTTTTTGTATACCTTGCCTAGGCCCAGACCACGACGTCACTGGTTGTCGATTTTGTGCTAGGTTCAATAAGCAAACTATAAAGCGGCACTTTGATTTCGCACGACACTACTTCGGTAGAAAATTTAATTACACTATGCCGTCGGAGCAACCGACAACCGGCGTGCATAAAAAACGCAAAGATAAAGACAGGCAGCCTAGATCCAAGCCAGACTCCGAGGCCTCGGCTGGGCCGGTCGCCGGTTCTCCGGTTTTCAGTGAGGCGCCTACACAGCCCCTGGCTACCGCTGAATTGGATCCCCAGACCGCTTCGGATCCCCCAACAGAGAGTTCTAGGCCGATGCAGCCATTTTCTTTAGGCCCTACCGACGACATTGCAGTAGGGGAAGCCGGTGCTGTAGAAACACCTTTGGTTTCTGAAGGTGTCTTCAGACCGACTACTCTCACCATAAAATCTTATGCTAAGCTTAAGACTCCTCTAAAACCAAAAAAGCCTACACTTCAGTCTCTGGGTCAAGGTCCTATGCCTAAAAAACAGATGCTTAAAATGGCTGAAGATTTGATTTCTTTGATCAGTGGTTCCCAACCCCCCCCCCCCACTCCGACAAAAGGCTTAGACAAGAGGAGGATTATGCCTCCTCTGATCAAGTGTCTGTTTCCTCAGGCTCCTCTGAGGAACAGAATTACTCCTTTCCCCCTTATGGAAGATTCTGATGTTGAAGACTCCATTCCCTCAGCTTCTCCCCTGAAGATTATTCCTTTGGGGAAACCTTACATACCATGAGGGGACATTTCCACTGGGAAGGTCAGGACTACTCCGACTCAAAGAAAAGGCTCAGAGAGTCTCTTTTACTCCCCCAGCACAGACCATTTGCTATCCCCCCAGTTTTGGACATTGTGGATGATGTTTTCTTAGAATCGAGTCTAAATCCAGATTCTCTGCCTCCTGCTCCAGCCAAACCAGATAGATACTATAGAGTGCCTGACTCACACAAATTCCTTTACAAAAGCCCTGTTGCTGATCCAGAGACAATCTCCCAGTGTCCCAAAGGGGGTAAGGCTTCTATGACTAAAAATCCTGTTCCCTCAGAAAGGGACTCCAGAGCACTAGATAGGTGGGGGAAGAAGGTTTACACTCAGCTACTCTAGCTATGAGAGCACTAAATTGTCAATTTCACATGCTTAAATACCAGCAATTCCTAATGTCTCAAATAAAACAAAAGATTGGCACGCACCCTCAACAATCTGAATTCAAGGAAATGCAAGATCTGTTGCATGCAGCTGAACAGGTGGGCAAACATACTTTACAATGTGGTTTTGATGCCTTGGAAGCTTCCTCTAGAGCAGCTGTTACTGGGTCTGTTATACGTAGGCATGCTTGGTTAAAGGAACAATCTCTGCCTGATCATGTTAAAGCAAAGTTACTGGATGCACCCTTACAGCAGGATGTCTTATTTGGGGTTAAAGCAGAGGAGGTTTTAAAGAAAATGGAGGAAAAGGCAAAATCTATACAGACGGTCAAAGATTTCTTACAGGTACAGCCCCCATGCTTCAGCAGAAATTGGCCAACAAAAAATTGGTCCTTTCCAGCTTCTGACAGACCACAGAAGGGGTAAATACAGGCGCCCAAGGGGCAGAGGACAAGCACAAATCCCTTACAAACCTCGCCAGTGGGGCACTGCAACACAGAAGGGAGGAGAAGACAGGTCCCAAACTACTAGAAGGCAAACACAATGACTTAAACCTCAAACTGCCAAGCAAAATTCTCTTGGCAGCTCCCTTGGGAGGAAAATTAGCACTTTTTGCAGACAACTGGCACATCGTCACAAAGGACAAATGGATCCTAGACATTATCTCACACGGATACAGATTCCATTTCCACACCTTGCCAAGGATAAAAGGAATGCCAAACCTGCCACAAAATCAATGGGCAGAGGCACAAAAACAAATTACAGCTCTCATGGACATGAGAGCCATTCAACTGGTACCTACACAGGAGCAAGGCCAAGGATTTTACTCAAGGCTCTTTCTAGTCCCCAGAAAGGACAATGCTTGGAGACCCATTCTGGACTTTTCAATTTTAAACACCTTCTTGCAAGTACCCAGATTCAAGATGCTAACACTACAGCAGCTTCTTCCCATGTTGGGCAAGAAAGCTTGGCTAGTAACGTTGGACCTCAAGGAGGCATACCTGCATGTCCCTATCAGACAAAATTGCAGAAGATACCTCTGTTTCATTGTAGGTTCAACCCATTACCAATTCTCTGCACTGCCCTTTGGCTTATCTACTGCGCCCAGGGTCTCCACAAAATGCCTGGCACCAGTAATTACATACTGCAGACAAAGAGGAATTCAGATATACCCATACACCTGGACGACTGTCTCATCCAAGCAGAAAGCAAGGACATTCTCTTACAACACCTGGCTTTTGTAAAACATCTTCTAAGTTGCCTAGGGTACACAGTAAACAAAAAGAAATCAAAACTAGTGCCCTCACAAAATATGACATTCCTGGGTGCCAGCTTGAATACAATGGCCCAGATGGCTTATCTGACGCCAGATAAACAACTACAATTAACTCAATACTTCAGAGCTATGGCAACAAAGACCCAACTCTCTGCAAGAAAAATTCTGCAGGCCTTGGGCTTCATGGCATCTTGCATACTGCTAATACCATTTGCAAAACTGCATATGAGGAAATTACAATGGTACCTAAAAAGCGTATGGACTCAACACAGCCACAGCTTGGAAACAATGATACCTCTCATTCCCTGCCTTCAACAGGAGTTTCTATGGTGGTCATAGGCATGTCACCTCAACAAGTGTCAGCCTTTCACCCTACCCCCAGCCAGGCAAACTATGACAACAGATGCATCGGGCTATGCCTGGGGGGCACACATGGCAGGACGGTGCGTTCAAGGCATATGGACTGCAGATCAAAGGAATCTGCACATCAATCAAAAAGAAATGCTAGCTGTACAAAATGCTCTGACAGCCTTCAAGGACCTCTTACATCCAGGACAGCTTATCATAAGGACAGACAACACCACAGTAATGTGGTACATAAACAAACAAGGTGGTACACACTCCTACCCTCTATGCAGGCAAGCAATGACCTTGTGGAACACAGCACTGGCTTACCAAGTTCAATTACAAGCTCTGTTCCTGCCAGGAAAAAAGAACACATTGGCAGATGACCTAAGCAGAAACATCATGGATCCCCACAAGTGGAAACTGGATCCACAACTATTCGCAATGATAGCTCAAAAATGGGGGCTCCCAGACATAGACCTGTTTGCCAGCCCTCAAAACTATCAGCTAACAAAATTTTGCACAAGGACTTTTCACCATCAAGCTTGGAAAGTGGACACACTCTCATTCAGTTTGAAAATGCTAACAGTATATACCTTTCCTCCATTACCCCTTCTCACAAAGATGCTACTGAAAGTCAGGATGGAGAGACCCCGAATGATGCTCATTGCCCCAGACTGGCCGTGCCAGCACTGGTACCCACTATTAAGTAATATGGCCCAGGGCCCACCATGGATTCTACCACAAATTACCCACCTGCTCACACAGCAAGACAATCAGATTCTACACAGCCAGCTCAAAACCTTAAACTTGGCTGCATGGCAAATCACCTAAGCAACCAGCCAGCTCCTCTCTCACAAGCTGTTATGGATGTTATTCTGGAGGCCAGGAGGCCCAGCACCAGGAAAGCCTACTCAGACAAATGGAAAAGGTTTTGCGCCTGGAACCAAGCTAAAGGCCAAAATACCCTTCAGCCTGACATACCTCAGATTCTGCAATATTTAACTGAGATGTTACACAAAGGGCTTTCTTTTTCATCTATTAAAATCCACGCCTCAACTATTTCTGCTCACTACAACATGGATCCTCCCTTATTTTTACATCCACTCCTAAGGCACTTTCTCAGAGGGGCCAAAAATATTAGGCCTCCCAGGAGAGCACCAACACCTACTTGGGACCTCCACTTTGTTCTGGAAAAACTCAGGCTACCTCCTTTTGAGCCAGCTTTCTCAGCTGACTTAAAGTTTATATCATGGAAGACTGCCCTGCTGCTAGCAATTACTTCAGCTAGAAGAGTTTCAGAGCTTCAGGCACTAATGGCAGTAGAGCCTTTCCTCATTTTTCATCGACAGAGTTTCTCTACGAACTAACCCCTCCTTTATGCCTAAGGTGGTATCCAGTGTGGCTCTAAATCAAACCATCCATTTTACCCACCTTCTTTCCAAGTCCACAGAACAAAGGAGAAAGACTCCTGCATTCCTTGGACATTCGCAGGCAGCTACGTTACTGCTTAGATAAAACTAAGGTTTTCAGAAAATCTGAACAGCTTTTTGTATCCTATGCTACGGCATCACAAGGAAAGGCTATCTCAAAACAGATAATTTCCAAATGGATAGGACATTGCATACATTTTTGCTACACCCACCATGGAAAACCAGTTCCTGCTACCATAAGGCCCCACTGTACCAGGGCAGCAGCTACATCTACAGCCTTCCTCAGGGGGGTGCCAACCAAGGATATTCTGAAAGCTGCAACTTGGAGTTCAGTACACACCTTCACCAAACATTAAAACTTACCACTTTACTCTGACTAGAGCTGGCTTCGCCACTGCAGTTTTGCAGGGCCTTCTAGCCTTCTCTAACCCTGTTTGACTCCACCTCCCATCCTTAGCTTTGGGATTCTACCCAAGTGTGATGACTGCAGCAGGGTAACACGATGAACATAGTACAGTTTTGTACCTACCATAAATGTAGATGTTAGAGTGTATACCCTGCTGCAGTCTGGGATACCCTCCCTCCATCCCCTTTGAACTAGCTGAACTTATCTCTACCACTCTATTCTATACTACCTCTGTGGTGTATTTGCTTGTGCCTAAGGGTTTTGTTTTATTTTTCCATATAGCTATATGTATTATATATATATATATATATATTTTTTTTTTTTTTTTTTTTTTTTGCCTACCTATTAGCGGCACCTGACATCTGGGGCAAGAAAAACTGAAGAAAATGGCGTTGGATACCTCTGATGTACCCCTGGCACTCTGACATCAGAGAAGCGACAGCAACCGACGGCGGACCAAGACTTTGGAATTCGGGCTGACTGCGAGACCGCCTGACGGCAGGATAACCCCAAGTGTGATGACTGCAGCAGGGTATACACTCGAACATCTACATTTATGGTAGGCACAAAACTGTACTTTCCTCAAATGTTTACCCAACAGCAAGGTTAGGAAGATAGTTTCTAAGTATCTAAGTTCCGCTAACTTGCCCTGGTGCCAGCAAAAGATAATTCTTTAGCAGCATTTTCATCTGTGTTTGTTGTCCTTTTGACTTCCTGGTTCTTAGATTTTTCAGTTTTAGATGAACCTAATGCTTCATAGTTTCTGGCCCTCCTTACCTCCATCTAATTTGGCTTCTGAATTAATACATCCTCCTTTGACTTTCATATTTTTGCCAAGCAGTATTTTGATATTGTTTAAGCGACCACATTAAAATGGCAAGGAACCAGAGTTCGTGCATTTGTTTGTTTACTTGTCTCATGTCAGTCTGTGTATAGAGTAAAAAGATAAGTGAGGTTCAGGAGGGAAAAAGCAAAAAGAAATCTCTAGCTTCCCTTGAAATTTATGGTGGTGATGATTTGTATGAGACAGCTTCATTCTTTTCTTCTCAAGATTCTGACAGGGCAAGTTCTCTCTCTCCCTCTCTGTCGGTCCTCATTCTCCAGTAGTACCCATTTCTTTTAATGGATACCTTGAATTATATAGGTGTTTCAGATGGACTGTGGTGGACCCCTCTTCACTTGTAAATATATGTGTCGATGATGAAGCTTCATGATTGAAAGTAGTCAGTGCCTTCATTTAGTTATAATTTTAAGAATATTTTAAAAGTAAGCTTGTAGTTTGCCTCCAATTGAATTGTTTTTTGCAGTTAAGAAAAGAAAGCTGATATACAAGGCCATCTTGGAGAGTATTTATATGAAGCACTTCTTACCGATTCGTTTTCTTTGAGTAGATGTAGATTTAAAAAAGTGAGAAATCCATGATGTTCTTCATTCCACATTGCTGCAGTCCTAACTATTGGGTAGTCCGCTGTCCAGTCGGCCCGAATACCAAAGTATATGGCTGACGTCGGTCAGGGCGCATTAGACTGACGTCAGTACGTCAGGGTACTAATGCGCATGACCGACGTCATATCCTCAGTCTTTTTTGCCGCATGGTCCGATGCAGAAGCAATTTTGCGAGTGCAGGTTGGCGTTCTGAAAGTTTCTGAAGCCAGAGTTTCAGACCGAATCCAAGTTGGCTAAGTACCCCGTTGGGGAATATTTTGGTTTTTCTTGCCTCAGTATTTAACGGATGTCAGAAAAAGTGAATAACTGTATTTCTTGTGGGAAACAGATACCTCATAGGGATTACCATACTTTGTGTATACCTTGTTTAGGGCCTGAGCACGGCGTTGTTGGATGCCGCTCTTGTGCTAGATTTAACAAACGCACTATTAAGAGAAGGTTAGACTGTGCCAGGTTAGTGTTTGGGAAGCGTTGTAATTATAAAATGCCGTTGGATGCTCCGGCGCGGCTTCGACTAAAAACGCAAGGACAAAAGCGAAGCCTAGAGTGGAAGAACCGACAGTCCCAGGCGTCGGTTCTTTAGAGCTCAGTGGAGCGGAGGTTTTGCCAGGTGTTTCTTTGGAGTCTCAGGGAGACTTTACTGTTACAGGATGTCTCCTCTCAGGAAGTAGGCCAGGCTGAGGGGCTTCTCAGGTGGCTGTTCTTCCCTCTCTTCCTAAGGTGGTCAGAGCCTCCCCTTCTGTTTCCAAGGCTGCTTTAAAGGGCAGGCCGAGTTTTGCTTCAGTGGGAGTTTCTCCTAGTGCTTCAGGGTCTTTGCCTAAGAAACATATGCTTAAAATGGCAGAGGATTTGATTACTATGATAAGGGTTCTATGCCCCTCCTGATAAGAGGCCTAGGGTGGAACCTGAGTTTGAGAGTTTTGAGCATTGCTCGAGGCTTCTGAGTCTTGCTGAAGACTTGCAGGAGTACCCTCCTTATTCTGATTCTGATGTGGATGATTCTACTCCTTCAGCTTCCCTCCTGAGGATTTTTCATTTTCAGAGACTCTGCATTCCATGAGGGAGCATTTTAAATGGGAAGGTCAAGATTTCTCTGATTCCAGGAAAAGGCTTAGGGAATTCTTGTTTTACCCCAGCATAGGCCTTTAGCTATACCTCCTGTTTTGAATGTGGTGGAAGATGTTTTGCAGAGGCTTCCTGAATCCTGATTCTTTGCCTCCTGCCCCAGTTAAACCGGATAGGTATTATAGGGTGCCTGAAGCTCATAAGTATCTTTTTAAGAGTCCTAGGGCAGACCCGGAAACTGTTTCTCAGGGGCCTAAAGGTGTGAAGGCCTCAGTTGTTAAAAATCCTGTCCCTCCTGATAAAGAGGCAAGGGCTTTGGATAGATGGGGAAAGAAAGTGTATACTTCTTCCACTTTAGCCATGAGGGCGTTGAATTGTCAGTTTCACATGTTAAAATATCAGAATTATCTTCTTTCACAGTTGAAATCTAAGGTGGATGTTCTGGCGGAAGGTATTGAGTGTGAAGAGTTGCAGGATTTAGTTCATGTGTCTGAACAGGTGGGTAAACATTCCTTGCAATGTGGTTTTGATGCTGTGCAGGCCTCCTCCAGGGTGGCTGCCACTGGTTCTGTTCTTCGTAGGCACGCCTGGTTGAGAGATCAGAATTTAGCTGAGCATGTTAAGACACGGATTTTGGATGCTCCCTTGCAGTCTGATGTGTTGTTTGGTTCGCCTGTAGAAGCAGTTTTGAAGAAAATGGAGGACAAGGCTAAGTCTATGCAAACTGTTAAAGATTTTTTGCAGGTGCAGCCTCCGAAGTTCAGTAGAAATTGGCCTGCTAAGGGATGGACTTATCCTGCTTATGATTCCCAGTCTAGGGGTAGGTCTAGGCGTGGTAGGGGCAGTGCTCAGGGTTCTTTTAGGCCTAGAACAGGAGTTCCCCTGCTCAGACTTCTGGTGAGGGCAGGGTCAGTCCTTTCGTAAGCAGACCCAATGACCTGCCTTTTCAGCTGCCAGTTCATTCTCGCCTGGCAGCACCGTTGGGAGGAAGACTGTCTCTTTTCAAAGAAAATTGGGATTTAATTACCCAAGACAGATGGGTTCTGGATATCATTCACCTCGGTTACAGGTTTTATTTCCATACCTTGCCTCCTTTCAAAGGCATGCCAGACATTCCTCCTCTACAAAGACAAGAGGCTTACAAGCAAATTTCTCAGTTACTCCAAATAGGGGCCATTCAGCGGTTCCTGTGCCAGAAAGGGGCCTAGGATTTTATTCTCGCCTGTTCCTAGTACCGAAGAAGGGGAACACGTGGAGACCAATTTTGGATTTATCTATCCTCAACACTTATCTGGACATTCCCAAGTTCAAAATGTTGGCGTTACAACAGCTTTTACCTCTGCTGGGCAAAGATCACTGGATGGTAACTTTAGATCTCAAGGAAGCTTACCTTCATGTGCCTATAAGACTAAGTTGCAGAAAGTATCTGCGTTTTCGAGCTGGAAATTCTCATTATCAGTTCTCTGCATTGCCCTTTGGCTTATCTACTGCCCAGAGTATTCACAAAGGTTCTGGCTCCAGTGATAGCTTACTTCAGGCTAAAAGGAATTCAAATCTGTCCTTACTTGGGCGATTGCCTGATTCTGGCTCAAGAAAAGGAAGACCTTCTACAGCATTTGGAATATGTCATAGCAGTGCTAAGATGCCTAGGGTATTCTGTGAGCGAAATAAAGTCCAGTCTAGTACCTTCTCGAGATATGTGCTTTCTGGGTGTGAGACTGAATACAGCAGCCCAGATGGCCTTTTAACCCCGGACAAACAAAAGAATCTTTCCAGTTATTTCCATCAACTATCTCTTCAGTCCGGGCTGACTGCAAGGACAGTCCTTCAAGCCTTAGGGTTCATGGCATCTTGTATTCTGGTGCTTCCCAATGCCAAACTGCATATGAGGAAGCTACAATGGTATCTCAAAATGTATGGACACAGCACTGCCAGGATTTGGACACTGTCATTCAAATAATACCTTGCATTCAAAAGGAATTTTTGTGGTGGGCTCAGGAATGTCACCTAAACAAGGGACTCTCTGTGACCCGGCCAGAGGCGAGTCAAATTCTAACGACAGATGCCTCAGACATTGCTTGGGAGCTCATCTAAATGGAAAGTGGATACAAGACAAGTGGCCTGCCAGACTACAGCATCTACATATCAACATGAAGGAGATGTTAGCAGTCCAGTTTGCATTAATGGCTTTCAAGGAGTTACTTCTTCCAGGGCAGGTGTTGATTCTAACAGACAACACAACTGTCATGTGGTACATCAACAAACAAGGGGAACACATTCTTACCCATTGTGCAGGCAAGCAATGATTTTATGGGAGACTGCGCTCAGCTTGCAACTAACTCTTCAGGCAAGGTTTCTGCGGGAGCACAGAACTCCTTAGCAGATGTGTTAAGCAGACAAATCATGGATCCCCACAGTGGAAACTGGATCTTCATGTATTTCAAAAGTTGACAGTGTCCTGGGGAACTCCAGACATAGATCTGTTCGCTTCTCCACTAAACCACCAGCTGCCAAAGTTTTGCACAAAGAGGTTTCATCACACAGCTTGGAAAGTGGATGCTCTTTCTTTCAGTTGGAAAAATCTTCATGTGTATGCGTTTCCACCTCTGCCTCTTCTTCCAAAGGTGCTTCTAAAGGTCAGACAAGACAAGCCAAGGATGATTTTAATAGCTCCAGATTGGCCTCGGCAGCACTGGTACCCATTACTGAGGAGTCTGGTAAAGAAGCCTCCATGGCCTTTACCCTTGATTCCACATCTGTTGTCTCAGAAGGACGGTCGTCTGCTCAATATCAAGCGTCACTCTCTTCATCTAACAGCCTGGCATATAATGTTTTGAAAGACAGCAGGTCTCAACTTCCTCAACAAGTTTTAAATGTGATTATGGAAGCCAGAAGACCTAGTACAAGGAAAGTGTACGCAGAAAAATGGAAGAGATTTTTATTTTGGACTGCAGCAAAGAATTTGGAGATTTCAGAGCCTAATTTGAGTGTGGCTCTTCAATATCTTACTGAGTTATTGGACAAAGGTTTGTCTTTCTCTTCCATTAAGATTCATGCTGCAGCAATTTCAGCTCACTATGATTGTGACCCACCATTGTTTTCACATCCTTTGTTCAAGCAATTTCTTAGAGGGCAAAGAATATAAGACCCCCGTAGAGCTCCTACTCCTGCTTGGGATCTCAATTTTGTGTTGGAGAAACTTACTCTACAACCTTTTGAGCCTGCAGCTACTGCTGAACTGAAATACTTGTCATGGAAGACTGCTTTTTTGTTGGCCATTACTTCTGCAAGAAGGGTTTCTGAGTTACAGGCCCTTATGGCGGTTGAGCCTTTTTTGATTTTTCATAAGGATAGGGTATCATTACGTACTAATCCTTCCTTTATGCCTAAAGTGGTTTCTAGTGTGGCTTTACACCAATCTATTCATTTGCCTGCGTTTTATGCAGATCCCCAAAATAAAGGGGAAAAGATTTTGCATACTTTAGATGTACACAGGCAATTGCGTTATTATTTGAGCAGGACTAAGGATTTTAGGCAGTCTCAGCAGTTGTTTGTTTCTTTTGCTTTGAGTTCTCAGGGCAAGCCTGTGTCAAAACAAACTATTTCTAGATGGATTGGGTGTTGCATTACATTTTGTTATTCCCATCATGGCAAGGAGATTCCAGCTGGGATTAGGCCTCATTCCACTAGGGCTACTGCCACTTCAACAGCATTTCTGTGGGTGGCAACTAAGGATATTTTGGAGGCAGCTACTTGGAGTTCAGTGCATACTTTCTCTAAGCATTATCACCTTCCTCTCTACTCTAAGTCTAGGGCTGGTTTTGCCACAGCTATTTTGCAAGGCATGTTGTCAGTTCCTGCTTCCTTATGATTTGCCAGCCTCCCTTACCTCTGCTTTGGGATTCTACCCAATAGTTAGGACTGCAGCAATGTGGAATGAAGAACATAGTACAGTTTTGTACCTACCATAAATGTAGATGTTCGAGGATCCACATTGCTGCAGTCCAATTTACCCTCCCTCCTTCCCCTCTGTGTTTAGGGGTGGTTGTGTAGGTGAGGTTATATTCTGCTAATTTTGTATATTTTGTATATATCTATATATTTTGGTGCAGGTATGTTGGGAGTTTTTGGTTTTTGGCCTTATCTTTTCAGGGTCTTCTGACATCTGGGGCAAGAAAAGACTGAGGATATGACGTCGGTCATGCGCATTAGTACCCTGACGTACTGACGTCAGTCTAATGCGCCCTGACCGACGTCAGCCCTATACTTTGGTATTCGGGCCGACTGGACAGCGGACTACCCAATAGTTAGGACTGCAGCAATGTGGATCCTCGAACATCTACATTTATGGTAGGTACAAAACTGTACTTTCCTGACAACTTTGTAATTTAATAGATACTTATGGGTTACTCAGTCAATTTAAAGTTTAGATTGTCCTCTGTTTTGTCAACATACTGGCTGACAAAACATAGTCGACAGTGTTGTGATATCACACAATCCTTGGGGTTGGGGAATGTGCCCTTTTTCCCAGGGATTGTGTTGTCTTGGAGTTGGCCTAAGTAATTGTCAAGAGGTGTTGGGAGAGCAGCCCTCCCCCACCATACTCTTTTGAAACTTGCATGGTCCGAGGAATAACCGTGGAGCATGAACAGAAGTGTGTAGACATTTGTTTATTGATGTTAATGTTGACTACATTAGCAATGTCAACCTTTCATCGGTTTGATGATTGCCACTTATGCCCACGATCTATATATCTAGTACATTAGTTATAAGGACATTTATTTATTTTGTCCTGATTAGTGGAATGGTTTACCACAATATTAACGCCACAAGGAATGTTGAATAATTATTGAGTATGATTGTGAGATGGAAGGTGATAGGAGAACTCCTAAGGACAACACACTTATAAAATTTAGTGAACTCATTACCAGCCTGGGGAACCTTAATTTGAAGTGCATTTTACAAATGAGGATCCAAATAAAGCAAGTAACAAACGTAACATTAATTTCCAAAATAAAACTCCACTTTTCAGAAAAATACATCAAAAATAATTTTATTGCATACGTTAAGTGCTTTCATCCACATATACCATATAGTTTATCAGTACTACATAATAAAACACATGAACAGCTTAACTTTTTATATCCAATCACATGACTTGAATACAACCCATAAAAATGATCTCTTACAGTTCTGCTTCATTCTTAAATTGCAACTGATAGAAATAGTCATTGATACCTGGAGGAGTATCTGCTCCCAATAAAAGCTGCCATTAACAATTCCTATTTAATAAATAGTATTCCATAATTGTTCATGTAGTCTATATCACATTATCGAAAGTTTACTTAATCGAATCAATAAAGGTTGAACTTTATTGATCGATTAAGTAAAACATTGAATAATGTAAAAAAAAAAACTAAATAGAGTAGGCAGGGGGGCACCCCCCACTTAAATGTACCAACTCCGAGACCGCACTACATTGAGGTAAACGAAAATCTCCCCTTACAGAGATTTCAGTTTGCTTGCACAATGTTCTTCACTTTCGATATTGTCGTGCCTAAAATATCAGACTCGGTATTGTCAGCTTACGACAACTTGAAGTAGAACCGTTTATCATGTAGTCCTGAAGATGTGTGTGACAAAGGGGAAACTGCCAGCACAGCTGTCTGGAATTTTGTGAATAATTACGTCATTTGTGAAAGTCAACATGATCTATATAAGATGCTTCTATTACAAATGTATTAGAACTGTGTGGCATGTGTATATCAAACTGGTCTGTACAGACATGTTAAAGGTATTTTGTAAACTACTGAGCTTAAAAGATGTATCCACAGTGTGCCTTACTGGAAGTGAACAGAAATGTACTTGCACTATTGTAACTGTTTAAATGTATGATACTGGAACACAGGAGGTTAACTTCAGAAAAACTGCTGAAATTAAATTAACTTTGTGGCTACTCAATAAGAGATATTTTTCAGTTTCAGTGCAGCAAGGAGACCAAATGTCTAAAAGTAGGGAGCTTTCTGTATTGTCTCTAAGGTGAAATAATTACTATTCTTGAAATGTGAAGGGATGCAATTGTTTTATGACGTCCAGCTTCTGCTAAAGATCTGAGGTCTATGTTTTCACAGGTAGATGCTATATACTGCTAACTTCTAGCAGTGGGAGTTTCACTTGGGATAGAGTCAGATGACAAAAGTCATTCTGCAATCTATCCAAGCTGTAATATTTGAGCTATTAATTTAAGTTGTCTCTTTGAGAGAAGCAGCATTCTGTCTTGGACCTGACAACATCAGTTTGAAGATCCATTCACCATATCTGCCTTGCTCTTAAGTATGTTAACTAGGGTATAATAGTTCTCTTAGATAGTCAGGAATATAGCAAAGCTTAGTTTAGATATTTTTCTTTATTTGAGACTGTCCTGCAATGTTTTAAATATTTCCCGTGGTTTTGAATTCTGATGTCACTGTTAATGTATACGGAGTATTTTCTTCTTTTATTTATTATTAAATATATCTAAAACTTTCACTGTGGCTGATCTTTGTGAGGTATATTTAAGTTTTGAGAGGACTTGCATATTTGTTTGGTGACACTGTGGGCCACTCCTAATAGCCTTGTTCTCGGTCAGACTACTGTTTATGTTGATATTAATATTCTGCAGTAAGATTGGACACCCTTTGTTAAGGGTCTTAAAGTAGCTGATAAGGAGTTGGCTGGTGTTAGTAATAACTACCTTATAGTCTGGGCAAAAGGGGGCATAGCTAGTAAACCTGTGCCAGCTTTTCCCAGGTGTGTGTGTGTGTGTGTGTGTGTGTGTGTGTGTGTGTGTGTGTGTGTGTGTGTGTAAATCAAACTTCAGAGTGTGTATCAGCTACTTGGGCAAAGACATGATGCTCTTGTTGGATAGAGAGGGTGCCGGAGGTCTTGGCTTGGCCTCTCAGTTGAGATCTCAGCCCTGTAGCTGTGCCACTGGGGAGTCTTGTTGGGGATTTGGCGAAAGAGGGGGAAACCAGCCCCTGAGTGACTGTGGTCTCTGTGGGCTCTTAGGGGAAATTGCACTTGATGCAGAGAGTTGCATCTGGAGATGCTGTGTGTGTACCTGCTGTCCCCCACTGGTGCCAGAGGTGAGGATCGAGCCTCCTTGATTACTAGTCCAGTGGTGGGTTCTCACAAAGTGTATGGCATATGTGGATGAAAGGGCTTAACTTATGTAATTAAAATATTTTTTGTGTATTTCCAAGAAGAAGTGGAGTTTTATTTTGGAGATTTTGTTTGGTTTACTATGCACCAACCATTGTGGAATGATAATTTTTTGAGGAGGAGTTTAAAAAAAAAATCGGTACCTTGGATGTTCATCGTGTTTCACTGTTGCAGTCATTACTCTTGGGTTATCCTGCTGGCAGGCTACCCGCAGTCGGCCTGAATTCCAAAGTCTAGGTCCGGCGTCGGTTGCTGTCACTTCTTCCCTGACGCCAGTGCGCCAAGGGTATTAAAGATGCAGCAGACGCCATTTTCTTCAGTCTTTCTTGCCGTGCAGTGCCCGAAGCAAAAGCAGTTCGCAAGTGCCGGTCGGCCGCCTCCTGAGATTTTCAAATCCGAATTTCAGAACCAAAGTCGTCATTAAAGCTAAGTACCCCATTGGGGAAACTTTTTTCTTGCTCCAGACAGATGTCAGAAAAAGTTAACAATTGTATTTCTTGTGGGAAGCAAATACCTCATAAGGATTTTCACTCTTACTGTATTCCTTGCCTAGGCCATGATCACAACGTTGCTAGCTGTCGGTTTTGTGCTAGATTTAACCAACGCACTATTAAGCGTCGGTTCAATTTTGCATTTCATTACTTTGGGCGAAGATTTAATTATATAATGCCATCGGAACAGCCAACCGGATTTTACAAAAAATGCAAGGACAAGGAAAAGGATAGGCATCTGAGGTCCAAAACCGACGATGAGGCCTCCGTTAGGCCAGTCGCCGGTTCTCAGTGAGGCACTTTCGCAGCCCCTGGCGCCCGCTACCTCAGAGCCACAGGCCACTTCCGACCCCCACGTGGAGCCGACTGGGCCTCTGGATACTCAAGATATTGGACACTCTGAAATCATTCCCTCAGATGGGTCCGGAGCCGCTGAGCAGGCATCGGTTTCTGAGGGTGTCTTCAGACGTACACAATTATATGTTAAACCATATTCAGCTTCAAAGACTAAAGCAGCTGTAAAGACAAAGAAACAAGTACAGCATTCTCCTACTCAGACTTCCATGCCTAAAAAACAGATGCTTAAAATGGCCGAAGACCTAATTACTTTGATCAGGGGTTCCCATCCCCCTCCTGATAAGAGGGCCTAGGCAAGAGACAGAATATGATTCTTCTGATCAGGTTTCTATTTCCTCCGATTCCTCTTCTGAACAGGATTATTCCATGCCTCCCTATGAGGACTCTGATGCTGAAGAATCCATTCCTTCAGCCTCTCCTCCTGAGGATTATTCTTTTGGGGAAAACCTGCATACCATGAGGGGGCATTTCCGCTGGGAGAGCCAAGATTTTTCTGAATCTAAGAAAAGGCTCAGAGACTTTCTGCTGCTTCCTCAGCACAGACCCCTTGCTATTCCACCTGTTCTAGACATTGTAGACGATGTATTTTCAGAGTCCGCCTGTCCCCTGACTCTTTACCCCTTGCACCTGCTAAGCCAGGCAGATACTACAGGGTCCCGGATTCTCATAAATTCCTATATAAAAACCCCGGTGCTGATCCAGAAACTATATCTCAGGGTCCCAAAGGGGTCAAAGCTTCCACTGCAAAAAACCCTGTCCCCTCTGATAGGGATTCTAGGGCACTGGACAGATGGGGGAAAAAGTTTACACTTCTGTTACCTTGGCTGTAAGGGCTTTAAATTGTCAGTTTCATATGCTTAAATATCAGCAATTCTTAATGTCTCTGCTTAAACAGAAAATATTGACAAATACTGAATGTTCAGAGAACAAGGAAATGCAGGATTTATTGCATGCCAGCTGAACAAGTGGGAAAGCACACTTTTCATTGTGGTTATTATTCACTGGAGGCCTCTTGCAGAGCCGCTGTTACAGGTTCTGTTATTAGAAGGCATGCTTGGTTAAAGGAACAGAACCTGCCTGATCATGTTAAAGCAAAATTATTAGATGCCCCATTACAGCATGATACTTTGTTTGGTGCTAAAGCAGAAGAGGTGTTGAAGAAAATGGAGGATAAAGCGAAATCCATGCAGACAGTTGAGGATTTCTTACAGGTGCAACCACCCAGATTTAGCAGGAACTGACCTTCTAAAAATTGGTCCTTTCCAGTGTCAGACCACAAAGAGGCAGATACAGGTGACCCAGTGGCAGATCTCAGCCCCAAGGCTCATACAGGCCTAAACAGTGGGGTGCTCATACCTCCAAAAGCGGAGAAGACATATCACAACCTTACAGGAAACAGTCCCAATGACTTTCCTTTGCCAGATCCAAGCACTTTTCTTTTGGCAGCCCCATTAGGGGGAAAACTAGCACTTTTTTCATCAAATTGGCAAATGGTTACCCAAGACAAATGGGTCTTGAACATAGTGTCCCAAGGCTACAGGTTCCATTTTCACACCCTACCAAGGTTAAAAGGTAGGCAGACCTGCCACACAATCAATGGGCAGAGGCACAAAAGCAAATTACAGCCCTCATGGACATGAGGGCCATTCAACAAGTACCACAACAAGAGCAGGGGCAAGGATTTTACTCCAGACTTTTCTTAGTGCCCAGAAAGGACAAAACCTGGAGACCAATACTGGACCTGTCTATACTAAACACATTTCTGGAGGTTCCAAAATTCAAGATGTTGACTCTACAGCGGCTACTGCCCATGCTGGGCAAAAAGGCTTGGCTCGTAACTTTGGACCTAAAGGAGGCATACCTGCATGTCCCAATCAGACAGTCTTGCAGAAGATACCTCAGATTCATAGCTGGCTCAATGCACTACCAATTCTCTGCACTGTCCTTTGGCTTATCTACTGCGCCCAGGGTCTTCACAAAATGCCTGGCACCAGTAATTGCATTTTGCAGACAAAGAAGAATTCAAATATATCCCTACTTGGACGACTGCCTTATTCAAGCAGAGAACAAAGACATACTTCTAAAGCATCTGGCATTTGTAAAAAGATTACTAATTTGCCTAGGCTACACAGTAAACGAAAAGAAATCAAAACTAGTGCCTTCTCAAGAGATAATATTCCTGGTGCAAGCTTAAATACAACTGCCCAGATGGCTTAAATCATGCCAAACAAACAAAAACAACTGACATCTTACTTCAAAAAATTGGCAACAAAAACACCCAGTTATCTGCAAGGAAAATCCTGCAAGCTTTGGGTTTCATGGAATCCTGCATTCTACTAATTCCATATGCCAGACTGCATATGAGGAAACTACAGTGGTGTCTAAAAAGTGTTTGGACTCAGCATTGCCACAGCCTAGAGACAGTAATTACCCTCATTACCTGCCTGCAACAGGAGTTTCGATGGTGGGCAGAGGCCTGTCACCACAACAAGGGTCTGCCATTCAGTTTACCCACAGCCAGACAGATACTGACAACGGATGCATCAGCTTATGCTTGGGGGGGGCATATGGCAGGAAAATTTATTCAGGGTACATGGCCTGCAAGACAGATACATCTTCACATCAATCAAAAAGAGATGCTAGCTGTTCAGAAAGCCCTGACAGCTTTCAAGGATCTACTTCATCCAGGACAGCTACTGATAAAGACAGACAATACTACAGTCATGTGGTACATAAACAAGCAGGGAGGTACACATTCCTACCCCCTCTGCAGACAAGCAGTGACCTTATGGGACACAGCATTGACTTATCAAGTTCACCTGCAAGCATAATTCCTGCCAGGAAAAACAAATACTCTGGCAGACGAGCTAAGCAGAAACCTCATGGATCCCCACGAGTGGAAACTGGATCCACAAGTCTTCAGCATGATAACAAGGAAATGGGGATGCCCAGACATAGATCTATTTGCCTCCCCTCACAACCGCCAATTACAGAGATTTTGCACAAGGATTTATCACAAACAAGCATGGATAGTGGGCGCCCTATCTTTCAGCTGGGAAAATCTAACAGTATATGCCTTTCCTCCACTGCCTCTCCTTCCCAGGGTACTCCTAAAGGTCAGACAAGAGAAGCCAAAAATGATACTGATTGCACCATAATGGCCATGCCAACATTGGTACCCAATCCTAAAGAGCTTGTCTCAAGGTCCAGCATGGATATTGCCTCAACTTCTCACTTGCTGACCCAACAAAACAATCGGATCTTGCACAGCCAACTCAGGACCTTAAATCTGGCAGCATGGTGGATAATGTAGCCATTCAGAACACTCTTCTTTCAAAAGCTGTTATGATTGTTATCTTGGCAGCCAGGAGGCCCAGTACCAGAAAATCTTATGCAGAAAAATGGAAGAGATTCTGTGCTTGGAACCAGGAACAAGGCATTGACACGTATGTACCAACTATCCCTCAGATTTTACAATACCTGAGATGCTGGACAAAGGCCTTTCTTTTTCATCAATTAAAATTCACGCCTTTGCCATTTCAGCCCATTACAATACAGAACCACCTATCTTTTCTCATCCTGTAATAAGGCAGTACCTCAGAGGGGCGAAAAACATCAGGCCTCCAAGGAGAGCACCATTTCCGGCAAGGGACCTCAATTATGTCTTGGAAAAACTCACACTGCCTCCTTTTGAGCCTGCCTCAACAGCGGATATAAAATTCTTGTCCTGGAAAACAGCTCTGCTCTTAGCAATAACCTTTGCAGGACGAGTCTCGGAGTTACAAGCACTCATGGCTGTGGAACCTTTTATCATTTTTCATCCAGACAGGGTTTCTCTGAGGACAAACCCAACTTTTATGCCTAAGGTGGTGTCCAGTGTGGCCCTCAACCAAACCATTCACTTGCCTGCCTTTTATCCAAACCCAGAGAACACGGGTGAGAAAATTCTGCATTCTTTGGACATACATAGGCAGCTATGCTTCTACTTGGACAGAACTAAAGCTTTCAGAAAGACTGAGCAACCTTTAGTGTGATATGCTGCAGGATCACAAGGAAAGGCCATCTCAAAACAGACTATTTCTAAATGGATAGGCCATTGCATCCGTTTCTGCTATTCTCAACATGGCATATCAGTGCCTAAGGGCATTAGGCCTCATTCTACCAGAGCAGCAGCCACTTCAGCAGCCTTCCTCAGAGGGGTACCAACCAAAGAAATCTTAGAGGCTGCAACTTGGAGTTCAGTGCACACTTTTACAAAGCACTACCACTTACCTCTTTACTCTAAATCCAGAGCGGGCTTTGCCACTGCAGTTCTGCAGGGCCTCATAGCCTCTCTTAATCCTTTTTAGCCCAGCCACCCATACTCAGCTTTGGGATTCAACCCCAGAGTAATGACTGCAACAGTGAAACACGAACATAGTACAGTTGTGTACCTACCATAAATGTAGATGTTCGAGTGTATTCACTGTTGCAGTTCAGGTTACCCACCCACCATCCCCCTTTTCTTTGCTGGGACTTATCTGAACTTCTCTTTCCTATACAACCTATGTGGTGTATTTGCTTGTAGATGAAGGAAATGTTTATTTTTGTGCATGCATACTTATTGGCATCGTTTTCTGCCTACCAGTTTGGGGGCACCTGATATCTGGGGCAAGAAAAACTGAAGAAAATGGCGTCTGCTGCATCTTTTATACCCCTGGCGCACTGACGTCAGGGAAGAGGCGACAGCAACCGACACCCGACCTAGACTTTGGAATTCAGGCCAACTGCGGGTAGCCTGCCAGCAGGATAACCCAAGAGTAATGACTGCAACAGTGAATGCACTCTAACATCTACATTTATGGTAGGTACACAACTACTTTAGTCTTCATGGAGACACTTTATCATTATGGGGTGGGGGGGGGGGGGGTGCAGTACTGACTTTCCAGGTTAGAATTCTGGTAGCCTAAATTGATTCTTGGGTACTGTGCCAGGGCCTGACATTGATTTAGGGGGCATTTCCAGCACGTTTTGTATAGACAAATCAGTTTTGACAAATTATTGAAATTCAGAGCACTTAAACTGGGCAATCAGTACCTTAGAGTATGTTAAAAGTATTGTATCCATAAGCTTATGTTTTAAGAAGTTTCCTAACGGGATGTTATCAGGTAAGTGTTTACATTCCAAACTTGTTAGTTTCTTTGCTAGGGTGAGATTTAAGTTTTTAGAAATTCTTTTTAAACGTAATACTAAACAAATGGAAAATTTAAATAGGTCTATTCAAGCAGATTTACTTCCTTGATATAAATTAGACTTTGAGAACATTAAGTAGACATTTAACAGAAAGCCTAAAATTAAAAAAAAAAATTAAAAAATAATTAAACATGACAAACAGTAATATGGGGACAAGAATGTATATCCTGTCACTAACTGCAAGTTCTTTGTAGGCAGGGTTGCCAGATTTCTGACTGGCCAGGTAGGGACAAAGTGAAGACTAAAAAAAAAAAGGTCTTACACGTCTTTAATGCGGAACATCAGAGTTCCATATTAAACAGAAGTAGCTCTGTGTTTATTTTTTATTTGATTGGCCCGGGCCAATCAGAAATAAACACAGAGCTACTTCTGTTTAATGCGAAACATCACAGTTCCGCATTAAACAGAAGTAGCTCCGTTTTGCGATGTTTTGATTGGCCTGTATACAGGCCAATCAAAAATTGCTAAACATGGAGCTACTTCTGTTTAATGCGGAACATTGCAGTTCCGCATTAAACAGAAGTAGCTCCTTTTTGCGATGTTTTGATTGGCCCGTATACCGGTATACGGGCCAATCGAAAATCGCTAAACACGGAATTACTTCTGTTTAATGCGGAACTTCACAGTTCCGCATTAAACAGAAGTAGCTCTGTTTTGCGATGTTTTGATTGGCCCGTATACCGGCATACGGGCCAATCAAAAATCGCTAAACATGGAGCTACTTCTGTTTAATGCGGAACTTCCGCATTAAACACAAGAAGCTCTGTGTTTAGCGATTTTTGATTGGCCCGTATGCCGGTATACGGGCCAATCAAAAAAAACAAACAAAACAAAGCGGAGGCTGCCCGTGATTTAAACCGGCAGTGCGGGACTCTGGATCAGGCTGCTGATCTCGGGACAGTCCCACCCAAATAGGGACGTCTGGCAACCCTGTTTGTAGGCCACAAGGGATGTGGTGCGACTAGATACATAACAAATGGGAATAGTGAAGTAAATTATTTTTATGGTAGTTCCAATAACCATTGCAAGTCAAATTACCAAACTAATAATAATTCTTTGGACACTAGAGAAATCTGATGCAGGAAACTATAGAGAAATGGAGGTTTATTTAGAAGCGGTCCCTCTTTGGAGGCTGCAGAGAATTGTCTTTGTACATCTAAGGTATGCAGCACCCTTTCACTTTAATTTTTAGAAGAAAGAAAGGTAAATGAATAGATGGGTTAAGGGACACTTCATCAACCACTTTAGGCATGAAGGTGGGGTTAGTGTGGAGAGAGACTCTTTCCTTGTGGAAAATGAGAAAAGTTTGAGAAGTTAAGGCTTGAAGTTAGAAAACTCTTCTAGCAGAAGTGATGGCTACCAGCAAAATAGTCTTCCATGTGCAGTGCTTTAAAGAAGCCGAGACTGCAGGCACAAAAGGTAGCCTGAGTAAGCTTTTCCAGTACAAAATTCAAATCTCGGGGGTGGTGGTGGAGTACAGGTTTCCTGTTATGTCTGATATGAAGGATGCCCTTAAAAAGCTTAACCTTTATCCTAGAAAGGTAAAGGAGGAGATAGAGGCAGACATGCAGAAATTGAAGATAAGTGAGCGTTGACAGAAGAATAAGCCAATCTAGCCTTATGCCGCTCACACAAATAAGACAGCTGGTGGAATATCCACTGAAAATGAATCTAGCTGTTTCTTAAGACAGCAGATGGAGAAACTGTTCATTTTCTCCTACTTTTGGGTTTCCTGGCCTTCTGCAGGATTAGCAGCACGTCCTCAGAAAAAAAAGGTGTCAAAAAGGGATCAGAAGCTTATCATCCACAGAGTCAGGCTCAGGGTTGTTAGTTGTAGGTCAATAAGAGATCCCTTTGTCTTGTGTGAGAAGATCCACCCTGTGAAGTAACTTGTGATGATTGCCCTTGGCTAGTTGCTGAAGAAGAGGGAACCAGTGCTGTCTTGGCCAAAAGGGATTCACCAACAAGATTTTTGGTTTGTCCTGAATTTTCAGCAGAACTTTGTGAGTTAGTACGAAGGGAGAAATGCATAAAGAAACATCCCCTTCCATGAGAATGAGAGAGCATCCACCTTCCGTACCAGAGGGCCTGGGACTCTAGCACACAATTGTGGAAGTTGTCTGTTCAAGGGGGAGGCAAAGAGATCTATTTGAAGAGTGGACCTCCAGTGAAGAATGTCCAGAAACACATCCATGTGAAGCATCCATTTGTGGGCTTGTCATGGATCTGCTTAAGTTGTATGCCAGAATATTTTAAGCTGAAAAAATGTAAACTGCTAGTAAAGTGACCTTTACTTGAGAAGCAATGTGCCAAGCCTGAAGGGCCAGCCTGCAAAGCAGGTACGACTTTGTCCCCCCCTTGCTTGTCCACATGCCTAAGGACTGTGGTGTTGTCTGCGAAGAGTTTCAGGGGACCTGCATGAAGAGAAGAGTGGAAAGCTTGTAGAGCATGAATCAAAGCCCTCATCTCTTTGATGTTGCTATGTTGTTTCCTTATAGAGGGACACCATGGGACTTGAGCTTTTACGTTTCCCAGTATCGCTCCCCACCCCAGGTCTGAAACGTCTGTAAATAGCTCCTGCTCAGGGAGTGGAGGCTGTAGAGGAAGGCCCGGATTTAGAGATATTTGTTGAATCCACCACTGTAATTTTTTTCTTCAGACAAGGGAGAAGAGGAAGAACAAACTCCAGAGGGTGAGCATGCTGGGACCAGAGAGATTTCAGATACCACTGAAATTTTTGCTTGTGTAGTCTGAGTAAGGATAAAATGGGAATAACAGATGCCATGAACCCTAGCATTCTGAGAGAGACTCTGGCTGTCAATGAAGTTAGAGGGAGCAACTATCGAAAATAGTTTAGAAGAGATTGCATTTTTTGCAGGGGCAGAAAAGCCATCATAAGGTCTGCCCTTATCTTGCAACCCAGGAAAACCTTATCTGAGAAGGGTTGAGGGAGGACTTAAAGTGGACAGTGAACCCTAAGCTTTGGAGCAAGGAGAGATGGTAGTCTGAAGATTCTTTAGCAGAATGTCTGGAGGTCTGCTTGAATAAGAAAGTCATCCAGTTAAGGGTAATTGAGAATTCCGTTAAGTCTGTAAAAGGCAATGACACGAGCCAAGCATTTTGTGAATACCCTTGGAGCTGTGGAGAGTCTAAAGGGCAAAGCACAAAACCCACCTCCTTAGAAAACAAAAATGGAAAAAAACTAAGGGTAATGCTGCTCAACGCCAGAAGTCTAAATCTCAAGATGCAGGCACTCGATGCACTCCTCAGCATGGAGAACATCGATGTCTGTGCAGTAACTGAAACCTGGTTCAAGGCTCCTGAGAGCACCCCAGTGCTACCAGGCTATACCTCGTATCATGCTTTTCGGCCCCAAAACCCGGGCCGAACCACAAAGGGAGGGGGGGAGTGTCCATATTCATCAAGGACACCCACACCTCCAAGTTAGTAGCAACACATGAAGCATCAGAGACCATACATGTGCAACTAACCATAGGCAAAACTGCTATACAACTGGTAGCATGTTATAGACCACCCTCCCAATCTCAGGAATCCCACTCAGCCTTCCTGAAGACATTGGAGGATATGAATGTATCACAAAATACCATCATACTGGGAGACTTCAACTACCCAAACATAGATTGGGTACATTATTTTAGCCCTAACACCCTAGCCCAAAGGTTCCTGGAATTCATAAATTCAAATGCACTGGAACAACTAGTCACCTCTCCCACTAGGGGAGATAATATACTAGACCTGATCATCACAAACATGGGACAAAATGCTCCACACCGGAGGTATACCCCTCACTAGTGAGATCTGACCACAAATTAATCACCCTGGATATACATATCCCACCTCCACCCCCAGCACAAAAGACCACAGTGAAAAACTTCTCAAAAGCAGACTTCACTCTTCTTAAGACTGAGATGGTATCCTTTAAGCCCACTGGACCAGTGGATACCACATCCCACAATGCCGAATCCTTCACAAATGCTTTCAGTGGACATCTCCAAGAATGCATGGATCATGCAATCCCAAATAAATCCAAGTCCCTCTCCACCAAAGGCAAGCGTCCTGTCTGGTGGACCTCAGCCATTAACAAATTGTATAACAAAAGAAGGAAGCTACTGCACGTCAGAGCAAAATCCCATAAAGGGAAGACATCTCTGATCAACATTAGCAGAAAACTACATGCTCTCATAAAAATATCCAAGGCCAACTTTGAGAGAAAAATCGCTAAGGACACTAAAGATAACCACAAAGCCTTCTTTAGCTGTGTTAGAAACCGGGGCAGAAACCCTCAGATATGCTCAGAGTTAGTTCACAACAACAAAAAATACACTGAACCCACAGATATTGCCAACATTCTGGCTGACAAGTTCAGTGCAAATTTCTCCCCTCCCTCACCCCCAAAAGAAGAAATACTTATCCCAGCTGAATGTAATCTCCCTGTCATCTCAGATGTCCAAGTGAGAACCGCCCTCAACAAAGCTAAAAACACAGCATCAATGGGACCTGACGGTATCCCGGGTTGCGTGCTACGTGAACTCCAAGAGGAGCTAAACCCGCACATAAAAATGCTATTTAACCTTAGCCTTACTACAGGATATGTACCTGAACACTGGCGTACAGCAACAGTGGTCCCACTCCACAAAGGGGGTACCTCTACAGACCCTGGGAACTACCGCCCCATAAGCCTAACCAGCCTGGTCTGCAAAGCTATGGAAAGAATCATTATGGAACTCATAAACAGAGACATAGGGTTCCTACAGACACTTGACCCCATCCAGTTCGGCTTTGTAAAGGGCAGATCCTGCCTTTTGAACCTGGTTGACTTTTTCGAAACAGTCACTAGAGCCATTGATGAGGGCAAAACAGTTCATACAGCCTACCTGGACTTGGCTAAGGCCTTCGACACAATACCTCACTCAGGCATCATAGACAAGCTCAACAGCATAAACGTAAACCCTTATGTCACTAGATGGGTTGCAAACTGGCTAAAGGACAGAACCCATAAAGTTAAAATCGCTGGAGCAATGTCAGACTCAAAGCCAGTCACAAGTGGTGTCCCACAGGGATCTGTCCTGGGACCCCTCTTGTTCGGCATTTATTTCTCAGATGTTAAAGCAAACATAGGAGGGTTGTGGCTGACAAAGTTCACAGATGACTGCAAACTAGGCGCCATAGTCGATACTCCAGCGGACACATGCATCCTACAAAAAGGCTTCACAGAAACGGACAACTGGTGCCGGAGTCACTGCCTTAAACTAAATGCCAAAAAATGTATAGTCATCCCCTTTGGGAAAAACAAAGTACCCACAAATTATCACATAGACCGCAACCCACTGAGTATGGAAAAAGTAATCTGAGACCTAGGGACCCAAGTCGACAGCGACCTCTCATTTGACACCCACATTGCCAAAGTGGTTAGAAAAACATTCTACCTTGCACACCTCATCATGAAGGGATTCACATCCAGATCCACGGATGTCATTGTACCCCTATACTCCTCCCTCATCAGATCCATGATTGAGTACAATGCCCCATTTGGTATGTACCTCACCAGGCATTTGCAACAGCTGGAGAGACCACAAAACTATCTCACCAAGAGGATCAAGGGTCTCCAACATATTTCTTATTCTGCCAGACTAAAGAAACTTCAGCTCTATTCAGTAGCATACCGCCTGCTCAGAGGTGATCTCTGCCTGACGTACAAGGCCATATCCAATCAGGATCTGATGGACATGCTCCACCTCAAAAAATCCAAATCCATCAGGACCATGAGAGTTAAAGACTTAAACCTTGGCACAAGTATGAATAGGACATGCTGGAGGGATAGATTCATAACCCAGTGGCTTCCCATGCTTTGGAACAAGATCCCAGTTCATGTTAGGCAGAGCCCCTCACTGACTCTCTTCAAGATAAATCTTGATGAGTGGATGGGAGATCGTAAGTTTACCCCAAGGGTCACATCTGTGTCACTGCTAGACAGGGGCACAGTAAACTAATTCTATTATATAAGGGGACCTTCATTGTGTCACTACTAGACAGAGGCACCGTATTCTAAATTTATTCTGTACATTTTTGTACCATTTCATGGGGTGGCAAAAGCCACATCACTATGGCTAGGCTTACAAATGCCCCAGGGCAGATAGCCTAGTACTAAACTATGAAACTATGAAAATGAGTTGTAGCAACAGAAAAGTGTAAGAATTTCTTGAACAAAGGCTGAATCGGAATATGAAGATGTGTATCTTTGATATCTATTGAAACCAGGAAAGCCTGAGGTAGTAAGAGAGGGAACAAAGTTTGGAGGGTGAGCATCCTGAAGGTGGGAACCCGTAGAAAAAGGTTTAGTTGAGACAGGTCTGAGATGGGTCTCCATGGACCATCTTTTCTGGGGACTAGAAACATCCTGGAATAAAACCCTTTTATTCTATGCAGAGGGGGGATTTCCTGAATGGTCCTATCTGAGATCAGTCTTGAAGCACCTGAGGTAAATGAAGGTGGTTTGGGGGGGGGGGGTGAGGGATGCCTTTGAAAGGGAGGGATGGATCTGCAGACCATGTAGTAACTATTTTGTACAGTAGAAAGGACCCATATGTATGTGGTTATGGTTGTCCATGAGGCAAGAAAATGAGAAAGGTGCTGGGAAAGAGGATTATTGGAGAGTGTGGGCAGGTAGTCACAGACTACTGGCTTTTGAGCAGTGGCTGCTTGGGTTCTGGAATAGCTCTGCCTGCGTCTCTTTCTTGGAAGAGGAAGGAGGGTTACAGATTTTCTTCCTCACAAAATGTGGTTTGTAAGGGTAATTCCTGTGACACTTAGGAACTGAGGACAAACAAATATGCTTAAGTTCCTGTAACTTTTTTCCTTTTTCTTCAAGGGATTTGAAAAGAGCAGCAGCAACATTGGCACCAAAAAGGGTATAATTGTCAAAAGGTACATCTATAAGTTATGCCTTGATATCATCAGGCAAGGGCTGTAATCTTAGCCAAGGATATCTTCCAAGTGCAGATCCAGATGCAGCTGATCTGGCAGATATCTCAGCTGCTTCATAACTGCACTTTATGAAGTGCCATGCAACTTGGGAAGAAAGTTGTGCCTTGGCTGCAGGGTCTGGAAGGTCTGTCAGCAGCTGTGAAGCCTGAGAAAGCAGGGCTAAAACATACTTAGACATATGAGTTTTGGTAGTTATTGGCCTTTAAGGCCAAAGTAGATGTTGTGTAGACTTTTTTTTACCTAGCCTTTCCATCATCTTACTATCTTTGTCAGAGTGAAGGAGAGGAGTGGAAAGCAGAAATCTGGAAGGCCTATCTGCAGACAGTAAGATCACATCAAGATATGCAGGAGGATATTTGGAAAGAAATTTGCTGTCGTCTGGGACCTTGTGAAACCTATCCGGGCTTTTTGGAACAGGAGGTTGTGAGTCAGGGCTTTTGGAAGCTGATAGAATGGCATCCTGGAAGGAAGGCAACACAGGTGGAATACCAGAAGGGGAGTCTGTCTGTAAGAGGTCATAATACCTCTTCTGTAGTTCTGAAACTTGGGAACTTTCCCTTTTGAAAAAGTTTGTCATTCTGGAAATTGTCTACAAAAGAGAGGTTTTCCTCAGGGGAGTCACCATCATTTGAATCTACTTCAGGGGGAACCATATCCCAAGGGCGATTCCATTTGTGCTGAGTAAGCAAGAGACTCATCTGAAGATGAGAGGGGGGCTGGAGTACGAGGTAGAGCAGAGTAAGGTCTTAAGGCTAGAAAAACATTAAGAATTCCCTGAAAGAAAGACTGCTGGTCTGAGGAAGGATACTCTGAAGAAGAAACAACACGTTTTTTTTTTCTTTTAAGAGGAGGATCTACCGTAGGCTGGGATGAAGGGACTGACATGGACCTAGTATCTGGCACAGATGTTGGACTGTCTTCAGCGGCTAAGCAAGGAGTGGTAGCAATGGGCATCCAAACAAGTGAGCTGTGGTTCCCACTTACCATTCTGAATGGATGTCTGTGAAACCTCTGCAGATGTGCTCATGGTACTCTCTGTAGTGGCCTTCGAACTAGTACCAGCTGCAGGAAGAGAACCAGCCACCGTATGGAACTCAGGACTTTCTCTGTCTTCGAGGGATGTCCGGATTCAGGGGCGTAGCCAAAGATTCAGGCCTGATCTTGTTTTTACCTTCTTCAGAAGCTCAGAGGATGTATCCAATGTACCGTCCATTGCAAGTGCTAGTCCCTTAAGTCCCTGATTCTTTAGCCTGAATTGATTCTTGGGTACTGTGCCAGGGCTTGACAGAAAGATGACTGTGAAGCATCTTCAGGACAAACGCCTGACAAAATGCACAAGCCTTATAGTTGTGAGTGGATCCCCCGACAAAACAAACAGTGATCGTGGTTATCTTTGTGTGGATTTTGTCTTCCACGATGACATTGCCTTTCTTGGATGATATTAACGTCAACAAAGCAGTAGCAAAAGAACACAATTAAATTTCCCAACAGGACACTTGCCTGAAACAGCAACCACTCGGAGATCAAACGATCGGGAGAAGATGGCATTGGGACTGGTGGCAGAGAAGTTCTGGGGATTGTACATTCAGATGTCACTTTTATGGCCTATGTCTGTGCTAGCTTATGTGCAGTGTCGCACATACCGTGCAGTAGTTTAAATCTTTGGGTATACTGGAGATACGTTCGGGTCACCTAGGTGGGGAATCCCTCATGTTTTGAATATTGCAACATGGAAGAGAAGAATATCTAAGGTTATGATAAGATTTTACACAACTCTTATTTATCAAATATTTTATATATTTATAATTTCATTGATGAAGGTATTGCACAAGTTCATAAATGTATATTTCAGAAGGATTCATCTTCCAACCAGCTAAGAAGGTTAATGTGGCAAGGGTCTTATTAGAATTAAAGGCCTTTACATGGAAGATCAGTTTCTTTTTAATATTTAACAACCAGTAATGATTTTGAATTGAATAGGGTTAGCGTTTTTAACCCATAACCAACCCCCTTTTAAAAGTTGTTTGAAAAGCTGGTGGAAACTGTTTATGTATTATTAGGGAAGCATTCAGTTAAGAAAGAATTACCTTGTGACAACAATGTTAGGGTTATGAGACCTGACAGAGTGGGGGATGGGGGGGTTAAATGAATTCAGTCTTGTATGTTATGATGCTGTAGATGTTACGCGATGATCAGTGTTATAATGTAGTTTCCAGAAATGAAGTTCATTTGGCTTATTTCAGCATAAATATGTTTATTGATTAACTTTGATTAAATGGTAATATTTCTGAAATGTTGTGATTTTATTAGATGACAACATCCTGTTCTAAATGTTTGGTGTGCCGAAGTACATAAAAATGTACACGATCCTCCTTTGAGGCCAGTCATCTCTGCTAGAGGTAGCAGAACTGAGCCATTAGGTATTTTTGTAGATCACAAGTTAAAGGGTGTTCTGAGACATTTTCCTCATGTACTGCTTGAATCATGGATTTGTTAGATCAACTAAGATCTAACAAATGTATAAAAGAAATGCTGGCAATGGTAGGTATTAGACTTATTTATAGCAGTACCAACCTATGTAGAATACCACAACAAGATATAGGATTACAGTGGTTTAGGAACATTATTTTTGACACAGGATACCTTGTTACATGTTGGAGTTGATCACGTTTGTGAATTTATGGATTTAGCTCTTAAAAACAATGTAAAACATGTAAAAATGTTCAAAAGAATAAATTTAAAATGCCCTTTAACAACTTAAATTTAAAATGCCCTCTAACAACTGTACTGTATTATACAAGGAATATTATTTAATACAATCAGGAAGGTGTATCAAAGAACACCTGTATGTTTCATGTGCAAGGAGCCTGTGATTTGAAAATAGCCCAACTTTAATCTTTATCTGCCACTGGCAAAATGTATTTTCTTTGAATGTGGGTTTCAATGCTGTTTCGATTAATATGAGTTTCTAGGGCAGAGGAGTTTTTAATACTAAGTATATTTTCATTGTGAAACTGCATTGCTTTGTTTAGCAGATGTCTGTTAGTGTTTTGTGCTGTTAAATGCAAAATAAAACTTTCAATGAAATCCAAATCACAGAAGTTAAGCAGTATGCACATTACAGTATTTATGGTAAATGGGGTGAAATAGCCAAGTAATGGGACATTGGAATGGCTGCAGGGGGGAGGCTCCATTCAACCATGATTTTGTGAGGGGGGAAAGGGCAGCAAACTCAGACAGCCCCGGCTGAACTATACCTCTCAACTATCCAGATTTTTGAAGAATGAATAGATTTTTGCTTCTTATTTGTGTTTGTCCCTCATAAAATGTGTGGTTTTCTGGCAAATCATTTAGGAATAAAGTCACTAAATAATGACAGACATTGAGTTTCAGACTTCATAACCTTCAGAAAAATGCATGCTAAAGCAAGACCTGTTATTCTATCAACTAAGTTTATACAAGAGAAATTTTTAGTACTGTTTGTATGTTCCCCCAATAGATTTGGCCTTGTCCAGATTTCCTGCATATTAACAGGTTGAGGGGTGCATGCAAATAAATTGCTTTATAGAATTAGGAATATCCAAACCTCTCAACTGTCCTCAATTTTGGCTCAAAATGTTTTTGTCCCCCTAATAATCCCTCCGCAAAATGGCAATTTTGAAAGAAAACAGAGTTTACAATTATAAATAACTGTAATGATCAGAGTTATAGATTACTTTTATTTTAGAAATGCATGTAGGTTCTCTTATTTTGTCAGCTGCTCAAGTAAACAGTACTAATATTAAAAAAAAGCATTCCCTTCTTGGACAGGTTCCCAACTGTATTGTGTGGCAATTTTATATTTTTGCATTTTATATTTGGTCTGTTTTTCATAGAATTGTGGTTTTCTGGCAAATTACTGGCAAATATTTAAAGATTGAAGTTAGAAAATAATGACAGACATTGAGTTCCTGATTTCATACACTTCAGAAAATTCATACTAATGCAAGACCTACTACTAGTCTATTATCCTCCTACGTTTATAAGAGCACTATTTAAAAATTGTCCTTATTTTTGGGCCTTTGTCCCAGTTCTATGTATGGCTTTGTCCAGATTTCTTGCTCTGAGGTTGAGAGGTATGACAAATATGTCAGAGCCATCAGTGAGCCAGAGACATTTCAAATTGTGACATACTTTTGTTGTACCCCACTCCCCCATGTAGTGACTCTGAATGTGTCCAAGCAAGACAAGGTGCAGTTATGCAGTGTAAGTGTGCAGAGTATTCCCCCCATCTAAGTTAGACACAAGTACGACAGTGGCTTTTCATCTGTCCTTGATTTTGCAGAATGTTCTGGTTTTCTGTCATTTTTATACTATTGATTTATGTTTCTTCTTATTCAGAAAATGCATATTGTTGCAGGACCTGTTAGTCTCTGTTTAAGTAGCAGTGCTTTAATGACCATCAGGTAAGCTTGTCTAAGATTGTAAGATGCAAGTAAGCTTTAATAAGCATACTCTTAAAGAATTACCAACATTGAAAGCCTTTTTGTCGTTGCCATGCAGAGAATATTTACATAACTAGATAACGTATAAGCCTTAGGTACTAAAATGCATATGACAAGTATTTGTAATAAAAGACAGTATTACAGTATTTTCAGAAGCTTATTACATTTGTTGGAGACTTGCAACCATCTTTGGCATTCTGTTTAGTTTACAGGTAAAGCCTGCAATCTTTCGTGTGGTCCATAACCTGTGGAGTAATCCTTTAAGCAATTTATCTTGAGCTTGTTTCTTGTTTGCTGTTCATTTTTTACTTTGATCATGTTTTCCTATGGAACAAGTAGATAGTTGTGGTCAGGCAGCAGGTCTTTTTTGAATAAGAAACATTTTTACAAGTGAGGGTATCACAGAGATTGCTACTTTCAGCATCTTACTTGGTACTTTTATAAAGCTGAATATAAATTATAATTAGCACTGCAGTGCAAGGAGAAGTGGTTTGAGTTGAGTGCTGCTTGTTTTTTTATACTTGATTTTGATTGGCATTCCAGTAATGTATTTAAAAAGTAATTTATTTTTTCATAACTCGCAACCTTTTTGTTTCCATCTAGATATTAAGTAAGCTGTCATGTAGTCAATGCACTGAAATGCTTTTTGTCTTCTACACTTCATTTTGTCTTGATTGGACTCTCATAATGATGGTTGGGCAGTGATTAGCGTTCCAGTTATTGTGGTTCTGATCATAGCCCTGCCCCTTTCTAGTTGGCCACACCCCTTCTCATTGGCCCCACCCATTCAGCTGTCTCCTGCAACCCCCCTTTGATTTGAAGTCACCAGCCGCCATTGGTTATTAATGAGGCTATGGACTCCTTTGCCCCTTTTTTAAGAAAATCGCTTAAAAGTAGAAAGAATCAGAATGTAAAAGTATACCAGCATACTATGCGCCTGCCACTTCCTGCTGACAATGTTCACATTCAGAATATTTTCTGGAGACACTGGAATGCATTTCTGGACTAAGTGGGTGTATTAGATAAAATTGACTGTATGCTTAAATATATTTTTAAGAAGGGAGGTAATATTAAAAACATTTTAGAAAGAAATATGAAATTTGTACCCATATCGAGAAATTTGGAATGCATAAGTGTAGTGCCGACATGTATTCTAGGTACATACACACAAGTAAATTTATCATAGGTGACATCTCTTTCAGTAGCCAAGGTAAATATAATTGTAACAGTGTGTGTGTGTGTGTGTGTGTGTGTGTGTGTGTGTGTGTGTGTGTGTGTGTGTGTATATATATATATATATATATATATATATATATATATATATATATATATATATATTTGTGTTTATCTTGTCTGGCATTTTATGTAGTTAAGATGAAAAACTTAAGGACAGAATTTATCAACATATTTATTGTAGTAAACAGAATTACAGAAATTCTTTAGGTAAACATTATTGACACTGTTAAGAGTTTAACAAATTTGTGTTTTTTGTAATGGAAAAAGTAGTTAAGAATGTAAAGGTTGGAGATTGAGATAACCATTTATTAAACAGGGAATTGTAATGGCAGTGTTTTGGGAGTGAATACTTCTCCAGGTGTCATTGACTTTATTCTGTCAATTGCTTTTTTAAGAATGAAGCAGAATTGGGTGAGATAATATTTATTGGTTGTACTGAAGTCATGTGATAGAATGTAAAACTTATTTTTATTTATTTATTTATTTAAATTTGTTGCCCGGGAGTATCCGACTTGACGTAGGTCCATTTTCAGCGGAGGTCCAGGGAGAAAAGCTCCACAGTTAAAATAAACAGACAGTTTTTACATTGGATTACATAGTGATTAACAATTTACATAGCAATTGCTTACAACATATTTACAGATGAAGAACATAGTACATCAGTAGACAACTAGAATCTTTATCTGTGAAGTGCATACCAGACATTAACAAATGTTACAAGAAGAAGAAGTTCGTGCTGTATAAGTACTGGCTTATGAGCATCTGAACTTGCTATAATCAAGGTAGTTAGTGGAGTGGAAAGAAAGGTAGTGGTTGGATGGGGTGGATGATATTAGAGTGAGAGTTGCAAGGGCATAGCCAGCATGTTTTTAGTTGCACTTTTAGTAAAGTTTTGAAGTGGGTGCATGATGGTATGGAGGTAATTGTGGGTGGGAGTGAGTTCCATAATTTGGCTATGGTGCAAGAGAATAGTGCTTCACCAGCAGAGTTATTGGCTTTAGTGATCTGCAAGTGATTTTTGCTGCTGGATCTTAGTGGTCTGGTGGCGCGATAGGGTTGGAGTAGATTCTGGAGGGATGGGACATTTAGTGGATGGTTTACTAGTTTGTGGGCGAGTGAGAGTTGATACCACTGAAGGAGGTGAGGGAGTTCAAGCCAGCCCAGTTCAGCAAGTGAGAGACAGTGGTGACTATGGTAGGATGCCCCTGTGGCAAATTTGGTGATTTTGTTGTAGCAGGTCTCTAGCTTGTTTAGATCACATTGCCTTAGGTTGGTATATATTGGAGAGGCATAAAGTAGGGTGGAGATAAGGTGGGAATTTGCTATTGAAATCTTTGCTGCTTTGGTGAGAAATTGCTTATTTCTGTATAACGCTCCTAGTTTTTTGTGGACTTTTTTTATAGTCATGGATATGTGAATGTCAAATTTTAGTTTGTCTATTTCCACTCCTAGCAATTTGGTGTGTTCAGTTGGGTATATAGTGTTGTCTTTTGCTGTGATGTTAAAGTGAGAGTTGTTTTGGGTATGATTGGTGGGTTGGAAGATGAGTAGTTTAGTTTTGTTTGTGTTGAGTATTAATCGGGCATCGGATAACCATGTTTCAACAGAGGAAAAGGCTTCCTGTGTGACTTTTTGCAGTTTTGGTAGGGACTGGGCTGAGCAGATGATGGTCGAGTCATCTGCGTATTGTATGAGTGCCATGTTTGGTGGCAGAGGCTAGATTATTGGTGTAAACAGAGAAGAGTAGGGGTCCAAGGATGGATCCTTGGGGAACCCCTATGGAGACAGGTAGTTGGGGAGATATGTCATTCTGCCATACAACGGATTGTTGGCGGTCAGACAGGTAACTCTGAAACCAGTTGGTGACCAATTGTGAGAAGGATAGGTTATTGAGGACAGAGATAAGTTGTTTGTGAGGGACCATGTCAAATGCTTTAGATGGGTCTAGGAAAGTAGCAGAGGAGAGATAGCCATTGTTTTTATGCTGAAGGATAGTGTTAGTAAAGGAGAGTAAGGCAGTGGTGGTGCTATGGTTTGGTCAGAAACCATGCTGAGTACTGGAAAGGAGGTTGTTAGTAAGGAGGTAGTCTGAGACCTGAGAGTGTATACATCTCTCTAGTATTTTGGAGAGTGGAAAGAGAATAGCTATGGGGCGGTAATTGGTTAGTTCTGTGGAGGGTCCGCCTTTTTGTAGGGGAATTATGTGTGATACTTTCCACAGTGTGGGAACGTAACTTCACAAATTTAAATTGTTCATGTGTTTTACCATGTAGTTCTGATGAAGTCTACAGCATGAAAGTGTTTATTCTGCATAATAAAATTGTGTTCCCAAGAAGGGTCTATATTAGATCAGTGAATGCTTAACAAAGTGAACGCTGATTGATCGACCTTATCTAAGTGAAAGCTTACAATCTCGAACTGTCAGATGAGCAGTTTTTTTCCTAGGGAAAAAAATCGCTGATCCAAAACACACACACACTCAACACAAGCACACCAAACAAACAGAAATCCACACACATACACCAAAAATTTGACACCTAACCCTACACTAAACTATACACACACCACTAACTATCCACTTACCTTAACCCAAACCCTAACCCTAAGATCCGTCACTATCGCACACTCACCTCACTCGCTCCCTAACCCTAACTCACCTAAACCGCCCTAACCCTCACGTCCTCACAATCGCACACATACCTAACCCGAGCCCTAACCCTAACTCACCTAAACCACCCTAGCACTCACATCCACACAATTGCACACTTACCTGAATCTGACCCGTAACTTTCCACCACAGCACTGAAAATACCGAAGCAACAGACACGGACAACCAAATTCTTTCCCTAGGAAAAAAAATCGAGTTTCTGTTGCTTCTATATTTTTAACTTTCGCTAAAATAAGGTAAATCAATCAGTGTTTGCTGATCTAATATAAGACCCTCCAAGAAGTGGTGGAGTTTTATTTTGGAGGTTTTGTTTAAATTATTACTGTGCACAGACTTTTGTGAAATATTTGATTTTGAAAGGTACCATTAGAAAAGATAGAAAATCCCAAAATAAGAAGGCATCTCTGGTTAACATCAGTAAAAAACTGCGCTCCCTCATTAAATCATCCAAGGCCAACTTCAAAAGAAAAATAGCCAATGACTCTAAGGATAACCACAAGGCCTTCTTTAACTATGTCAAGAGTCTAGGGGCAAACTCTCAGATATGCTCCGAGCTAGTGCATAATGGCCATAAATACACTGAACCAACTGACATTGCCAACATCCTGGCTGACGAGTTCAGTGCAAACTTCACCCCACCTCTCCACCAAAGGGGCTAGCACCCATCCCAGAAGAATGTGGCACTCCAGATATCTCAGATACGCAAGTAAAGACAGCCCTTGCAAAGGCCAAAAACACAGCATCAGTGGGACCAGATGCTATCCCAGGTTGTGTCTTACACGAGCTTCAAAATGAACTAACCCCCCATCTCAAATCACTATTCAAACTCAGCCTGTCTACAGGCTATGTACCCAAAGAATGGTGTACAGCAACAGTCGTACCACTCCACAAAGGTGGTGCCACAACTGACCCTGGGAACTATTGCCCTATAAGCTTGACTAGCTTGGTCTGCAAAGCCATGGAACGCATTATCATGGAGCTCATTAACAGCGACATTGGGAACCTCCAGACACTGGACCCCACCCAGTTCGGCTTTGTTAAAGGCAGATCTTGTCTCCTGAACTTGGTTGACTTCTTCAGAACAGTCACCAAGGCCATAGATGAAGGGAAGGTGGTCCACACAGCATATCTGGACCTTGTTAAGGCGTTTGATACCATCCCACACTCAGGAATCATAGACAAACTCACCAGCTTAAATATCAACCCCCATGTCATGAGATGGGTTGCCAATTGGCTTTCAGACAGAACCCATACGGTAAGAGTGGCAGGCACCATGTCTGACTCTAAACCAGTCACAAGCGGAGTCCCACAGGGCTCAGTCCTGGGACCCCTCCTGTTCGGTATATATTTCTCTGAAGTACAGGCAAAGGTGGAGGGACTGTGGCTAACCAAGTTCTCAGATGACTATAAATTAGGTGCAGTAATTGACTTTCCAGCTGACACAGACATCCTGCAAAAGGGTCTCACAGAGACAAACACCTGGTGTCAAAGTCACGGCCTCAAGCTAAATGCCAAAAAATGCATAGTAATCCCATTTGGGGAAAACAAAGTACTTACAAACTACCACATAGATGGGAATCCACTAAGTGGAGAAGAAGTAATTAGGGACCTGGGTACCCAAGTAGATAGCATGCTCTCCTTTGATAACCACATAGCCAAAATGGTCAGGAAATCCTATGTGGCACGCCTGATCACAAAGGGTTTCTCATCCAGATCCAAGGAGGTGATTGTGCCCCTTTACTCCTCACTCATTAGGCCCATAATAGAGTACAATGCCCCATTTGGGATGTACCTCACGACACCTGCAACAACTAGAAAGACCACAGAAGTACCTCACTAAGAGGATTAAGGGCCTTAAACAATTGCCCTATGAAGCACAACTAAAAAAGCTCCAGCTCTTCTCAGTTGCTTACCGTCTGCTCAGAGGTGACCTATGCCTGACCTATAGGGCCATGTCAAACCCTGAACTAATGGACATGCTTCACCTCAAAAAACGAGATCCCTCAGAACCACTCGTTCTAGCGACTTGAACCTATGTACAACAATAAACAGGACATGCTGGAGGGATAGATTCCTGTCCCAGCGACTCCCCTCACCCTGGAATAGAATCCCAATCCATATTCGACAGAGCTCCTCTCTGACCCTCTTCAAGAGAAATCTTGATGAATGGATGGGTAATCATAAGTTCTACCCTGGGATCACTTCAGGAGCCCTGTTGAGGCCCAGGTTACTAACCTAATGGGAAGGTGAAAGCCATCACTCTGTGGCTAGGCTTATAAATGCCCATGGGCAGATAGCCTAGTACTTACCTATGAACCTATTAATGAGCAGCTGATAATTTTAGGCATAATCTTTTTAAATTCAGGTTTTTGCAACTTGATTATTTTTTTAATAAAAGTTTTTCCAGACACCATGTCCATAAAGGGTTAAGATTGTGGAGATAACTGAATGGAAGTTAGGAGGAATTGGTGCTCCACCACGAAGTGATGGAATTTCACATATTCAAATTGGATTACATGCAGCTGCCCATTGGCAATAACAAGAGGAAAATGGTGCTCCTTAAGGACATTTCAGTTCTGAATCTTTTTACCAGCAATTTAGTTTTTCCACGTATAAAAGTAAATATTAACAGATGCTTAAGGAGATAATGATTACAAAAATAAGAAGGTGTGCTTATTGGCCCCAACTAAAGGGCATAGAAATCAACAAACAGTGAGCAGCTAAATTCAGAATGATATGATAGGACACGTATATTCTGGCTCCTCTTCATACTAGCCTTCCCCTTAAGATGATCAAAGAGGATTTCCTGGAAGACAAACACTAGCTGCAGTGGTTCCAGTACACATTTTCTGTGGAACTATCCTACCTGGAAGAAGACATCATACCTCAGGACAGCATGAATGAGGCGATGGAACTAGAGGAATAAACTAGTAAGTCCAGTAGGAATATTGGTCATATATGAGAGAAACAACTTTACTATATACAATTTCAGTCAAATTTGTATAGCGCAAGAGCATCACCAACTACTGGAGAAAGGATTTGCCTTCTTTCTGACAATGTATTTAGTGGGCACTTTAAGTGGAAAGTCTTCACTTGTAAGTTAAATTTGAGTTGACTTTTTGGTAATAGCGACTTTGATCCCTTGGACAAGTAGCCCTTCAGAAGAAAGTCTATTTAACCTGACACTCCATCCAGCTGTAGTTGCCTTTTAGAAGTTGTTTGAAATGGACATTAGATCTACAGCTTCGGGTATGGTGGCCAAAAAGTTTTTTAATTTGGTTTATGGAGAAGAGTTAGTTAGCATACCTCCCAAGTGTACAGATTTTCACAGAATGTCTTGATTTTTGGCTCATAATTTTGGTCTGTTACTCATAAAATCTCTTTTTTTTCTGGCAAATTACTGGGATGATTTGAAGATTGAAGTCACTAAATAATGACATTTCAGTTTCAGACTTCAAATCCTTAAGAAAATGTATGTTGAAACAAATTACTCTAGCAACTTTTTAAGCTTATAAAAGTAATATTTAAAATATGTCCCAATTTTTAAGCCTTTGTCCCTCATTCTGTCAGTCTTTGTCCAGATTTCTTACACTGAGAGACATGTTAGTGAGGTATCCCACCCTTTGGCATTTGAAATCAAATACAGGTGGGAGGTTAGTTGTTGCTTGAGAGTAGACAAAGATGATTCCATTCTGATATTTGTAATCCCCCACTAAGATTGATAGTAACTGTGGAAAGCTTGAAGCCCTCATCAAAATTCATTCATGTAAAACTAAAAAGTTATATTGGACAAGCAAAACTTATTTTGAGGGACTCTTGGGACTTCTGATTAATTTAAGAGAAACTTATTTTTCTAGGAAGTGTATGTCACTGTTGATGATAAAAAAAATATTTTGGTCATATCACATGACAAAGGGATAGAATGATTTATGGAAATCATAACAGTAAGTTAAGTACTTACAGACAGGAAATTGAACGCAAGTAGTAGAATTAATATTGTAAAACAGTTTTGTTTTTTGAAGGTGAATATTCGAAGTAACAAAAAGGCACAGCCATGGGGGCTGTATTTGCCCCCATTTATACTAGTAGTGTTGGTGGGGAGAACATGATAATCATTATATTAATCATTGCTGCAGTACCCTTGGCTGTATGCGTTATATCCTGCCAAGGATATAACAACCAGTCATCTTTTGAGCACCTTCCATACACCCAAAGTTTCAGACAGTATGGCCTGAGCTAAGAGAAGTTTGGGTGCCAAACCCTTCAGGTTTGCAGCTGCTGAAGAATACACTTTGAAGCTTTTTGAGGATCAACAGTCTGCTTGTGCTGTTCCTTTCCTGGGCAGATTAGTTTCCTTTGGGGAGGAGAACTTTTCTATTCAATTATTTTTGTTTATTGAGAATTTCCTCTTCATGAAAGTTACTTTAAAGCTAGGAGTTTGTGTTTTAACCGACTGTTACAAGACTGTGTACTACTTTTAAACATGAGTGCTTTTTTCCTCTCAATTTAAAAGTATTTTTAAGTATTTAATTTTTTTTTCTGTAGAGAAATTGTTTGTTTTACTTTTTGGGGCTGGCACGTATTTCAAGGTGCTTTTTCTGTGTTGTGTGAAAAAAATTGACTTTTAAAGACTTTAAATTTTTACCGGCTTTTGCTGCTTGTTTTCCTTAGGGAAAGAAGCAACATTTTCAGCTTCACTATGAAGAAAAAACAGCGCCAAGGTTAATCCTTCTTCAGCCGCAAAAAAAAAAAAAAAGTTAGGTAAACACCCTTTGCCGCTACAGCAGACTGGCATTTTCCCTCTGCCACAGGTGGATGACTGTTGTGACCATTTGTTTTACTTCAGACCCCACTAATCTTTTACCCAAATCCCTCTGGTGTAGCACCTACAGCCACTGTGGACCTGGAGTTAGCCATGTTCTTTGTGGCTGTTGGGGTTCCCCTCCACTGGCAAGGGAGAGGCACTCTTGCTGGTCCTGGAAGATGGAACAAGGAAGGCTTCTCTGTTTTTGAGAATGTTGTACCCATCCCTTGTGAAGCTGCTGCCATTTATTTCACTGTTGGCCCTATTTATTCAGTCAAAAAAGAAACTGAAAACTAAACACGTATCTGCTCCTCAAACTTCCCTAGACAGGAGTAGTTTACTGGATCTGACTCCAGGTTTTATTCAGGCTTTTGATCCTTCTTGTTTTCTGGTATCAACCACAATAGAAGTACATGGCAGCCTAGTATCAGCACTCTTCTTGGATCTGTCAAAGGCCTTTGACACACTTTCCCATCAAAAACTTTAGTGAACTCTCTTCCCTAGGACTAAGTAAATAATTTCTCACCTGGTTTCATAGATCTTTCACAAATAGACAGCAGTCAGTAAAATGGAAACAAGAATTCTTCTCTTTCCTTCCTGTCACATTTGGAATCCCACAGTGATCAGTACTGGACCCACTTCTGTTTAATGCATTTTTAAGCACCATACCGTCACAAAAAGCAAATATAGATCAGTATGCAAATGATGCAACCCTCATCTGCTGTGCCTTAAGACTACAAATCCTCCAGGAAATCTCTCAAGTTTTTCTTGTCTGTCCAGTCCTGGCTAGGCACTGCAGGGTTACTCCTAAATGCAAAAAAGTTTAGACTAATGCTCTTTTTTTTTTACCAATACAGTTAAATACTCAAACAGAATTTCTATATTTTCCCATCTGACCATACAGACAAACCGTGACAGAACCCAAATTATTTGGAGTACTCCTAGATGACAAACTCGTGTATAAGCAACATATTCTCTAAACTGTTAAAAATACAAAAACTAGGCTCCCTCTGTAGAGCAATTCATTATTTTACAGTATCCACAAGAAATTCCGTAGTAGCAACCTACCTACTCCCATCCCTGTTGTATGAATCGCCTATGTTCATTAATCTTAACAAAACCCTCAAGTCCAAACTGTAATAAAAATAGTAAGATTTGCTTTATATTCATCTCATAAAGTGACTGTATAGCCCTAAAGGACCTAAACTGGCTAGAACTTCCAAATCAGCTAACCTACGCTCAATTCACCATAACCCACACACTTATCTACAAGCCAGATAGTTGCCCTTCTCTAAAAAAAGCATATTGCTGCCATACAGCAACAACAGAAAACTACACTCCAGTAACAAATCTCTCTTAGCCTTAACTAACGCAAAAACTCTGCTGGAAACCCACCATTCTCACTGTATCTCAAAACTGTGGAACCCTATCCCATTAGTTAAACCTTACAGAAAACAACAAATGCTTTAAAAGTCTGTTAAAGCAGCATCTGCAATGCATTTGGCTGTGTTCTTGCTCCACACCCGGATAATTTCCAATCCTGAAGAAAATAAAAGCTGTAATATCTATGACAAAATGATAGCTGCTCTATACTAAATTCTCATATGGTGATTATTATATTTTCCTTTCAGTCTGCTACTCTTTATATTTTCCTTTCAGTCTGCTACTCTAAGTATTTAAAGGAAAACTCCAGGCTAGAACTAAAAATATGTTTTTTTTTTTTTCAGTCTTTGTTTCCAGACCTATTTTAACACCTGAAATTGACTCTTAAGTGTTTTATTTGTAATTTTAGCCTGTTTACCACAACATTGCTACCGATGGGGCTTACTATATCAACGTGATCTATTTCTCATTCAAGCTTTTCTCTTTCCCATAAAGCATTTCAAGTCTCCTTTCTGTGACTCATGCCAGATATAAGGAAGTAACTGTGAATTCCCATGCCATTGACATATAATGGGAAATCTGTGACTCACTGTCAGTTTGTATTCCTTCTGTGTTAGGCCTGCTTCTTTTCTGTTGCTAATCACCCCCAATTATGTTTAGACCAGAGCTTGCTTTACAGTATAATTTGAAGTTATCTAGCAGCAGACAGAATTGTAGCTAAATTGGATGTCTTTGATGTTCATCGTGCATACAGCTGCAGTCCTTACATATGGGTTCTCCTGCCGTCAGGCGGGTCCTCGGTCGGCCGAATTCCAAAGTCTAGGTCCGGCGTCGGTTGTTGTCGCCTTCTTCCCTGACGTCAGTGCGACAGGGGTATATCAGACACGGCCGACGCCATTTTCTTCAGTCTTTTTTGCCGCGCGGTACCAGAAGCAGAAGCAGTTTGCAAGTGCCGGTCGGCCAGCTCCTGAAATTACGAAAATTTGGAAACCGAGGTCTTCTTTAAAGCTAAGTACCCCGTTGGGGAAACTTTTCTTTCCTCAGACCGATGTCAGACAAAGTTAACAATTGTATTTCTTGTGGGAAGCAAATACCGCATAAGGATTTCCATTCCCTCTGTATACCTTGTTTAGGCCCAGACCACGACGTCTCGGGCTGTCGCTTTTGTGCTACCTTTAATAAACGCACTATTAAGCGTCAGGCGGAGTTCACCCAGCACTTTTTCGGTAAAGCTTTTAACTATAAAATGTCATCGGAGACTCCGACTACCGTTTTGTCCAAAAAACGCAAGGACAAAGACCGACACACGAGGCCCGCGGTCTCAACCGACACCACACCAAGACCGGCTACACGTGGTCCGGTTCTCAGTGAGGCACCTACGCAGCCCCTGACTACCGACGACGCTTCTCTAGCGGTGTCCTCTGTACCCGAGACCGCAGGTTCCTCGGCCCACACCCTGACTACAGCTACCGAAGCCACGGTGAGTGTTGAACCTCTTAATGTGGACAGATCTACTTCCACCCATGGTGTCTTCAGACCTTCTTCTTCCTTTTCCATCAAGGCCTTTACTAAGTCTAAATCAGCCATGCACTCCCAGAGGCCTGTTGCACAGGGCCCATCTACAGGCCCCATGCCTAAAAAGCAGATGCTCAAAATGGCTGAGAATTTAATTACTCTTATCAGGGGTTCACAACCCCCACTGGACAAGAGACACAGAGTGGAGGAAGAATCTCCCTCTTCTGACCAGGGCTCCATTATTTCAGAACATTCTGATGAAGAGGAGCATTCGTACTCCCCTTTTGAAGATTCTGATGCAGAACAGTCCATTCCTTTTGTATCCCCCCCAGAGGATTTCTCATTCGGGGAAACCTTGCATACCTTGAGGGAACACTTCCATTGGGAAGGCCAGGATTTTTCAGATTCAAAGAAAAGGCTTAGGGAATTTCTTCTACTACCCCAGAACAGGCCTCTGGCGATACCTCCTGTCTTGGACATACTTGATGATGTTTATTCGGAGGCTTGCCTTAATCCGGATTCCCTGCCTCCAGCCCCAGTCAAGCCTGATAGGTACTACAGATTTCCTAACTCACACCAATTTCTTTACAAAAGCCATAATGCTGACCCAGAAACCATTTCTCAGGGTCCCAAGGGAATGAAGGCCTCTACTGCTAAGAATCCATTACCCTCCGAAAGAGAGTCTAGATCCTTAGAAAGGTGGGGAAAAAAGTATATACCTCGGCCACTCTAGCCATGAGGGCCTTAAATTGTCAGTTCCATATGCTTAAATATCAGCAGTTTCTGTTATCACAATTAAAGAATAAAATGTCGCAACCTGAACAACCAGATCTGAAGGAGTTGCAAGATATGATACATAGTGCAGAACAAGTGGGTAAGCACACCTTGCAATGTGGTTATGATGCTCTAGAGGCCTCAAGCAGAGCTGCAGTTACAGGATCAGTCAGTCGTAGACATGCTTGGCTGAGGGAACAAACCCTGCCTGATCATGCCAAGGCTAAATTACTGGATGCTCCTTTACAAAAGGATGTGTTGTTTGGTACTAATGCTGAGGAAATACTAAGGAAAATGGAAGAAAAAGCTAAATCTATGCAAACTGTTAAGGCTTTTCTGCAGGTACAACCACCACGATTTAGTAGAAATTGGCCTACAAAAAACTGGTCCTTTCCAGCCACAGACAAGCCCCAAAGAGGTAGATACAGACGCGGAAGGGGCAGAGGACAATCTCAAGGATCATATAGAGGCAGACAATGGCAACCTCCAGCATCAAGAGGTGGCGAAGACAATGCACGGCAATACAGAAAACAAACCCAATGACTTTCCCCTTTGCATGCCAAACAAGGCTCAAGTGGCAGCACCCTTGGGAGGAAAGCTGGCATTATTTTCATAAAATTGGCATATTGTCACAAAAGACAAATGGATCCTGGACATTATAAACAGAGGCTACAGATTTCATTTTCACACTCTTCCAAAAATGAGAGGCATGCCGAACCTGCCACACAATCAAAGGGCAGAGGCTCAAATACAAATTTCAAAGCTCATGGACATGAAAGCTATTCAAGAGGTACCTACTCACGAGCAAGGTCAAGGTTTTTATTCCAGACTATTCCTGGTACCAAGGAAGGGAACCGATTGGAGACCCATTTTGGACTTATCCATCCTAAACACATTTCTACTAGTACCAAAATTCAAGATGCTCACCTTACAGCAGCTTCTTCACATGCTGGGCAAGGGGTCTTGGCTGGTAACATTGGACCTCAAGGAGGCATACCTACGTGTCCCAATCAGACAAAGCTGCAGAAGATACCTCAGATTTCTTGCAGGTTCAATCCACTATCAATTCTCTGCATTGCCCTTTGGCTTATCTACTGCGCCCAGAGTATTCACGAAATGCCTGGCATCAGTAATTGCCTACTGCAGACTTCAAGGGATACAAATATACCCTTATTTGGACGACTGCCTGATCCAAGCGGACAGCAAACACATACTTCTGGAGCATCTGGCTTATGTAATACAGTTATTGAATTCTCTGGGATACACAGTCAACAAAGAGAAATCCAGGCTAACACCATCTCAGAAAATAATTTTCCTGGGTGCCAACTTGGGCACAAACACCCAGATGGAAACGGTTTTGCGCTTGGAATGAGAAAAAGGACCAGGATCCTAGAAAACTGAATTTGCCTCAGATATTACAGTATCTAACTGAGCTGCTTAACAGTGGACTGTCATTCTCCTCCATTAAAATCCATGCCTCAGCCATTTCTGCAGAATACAACACTGATCCACCCTTATTCTCTCACCCACTCTTAAGACGGTTCCTCAGAGGGGCTAAGAATATAAGACCTCCAAGGAAACAACCAATCCCAGCCTGGGATCTTAATTACATACTGGAAAAATTGACATTGCCTCCCTTTGAACCAGCTGCCTCAACAGATTTACAATATTTGTCCTGGAAAACAGCTTTCCTTCTGGCTATTACCTCAGCATGTAGGGTCTCGGAATTACAAGCCCTCATGGCTGTGCAGCCCTTTCTCATCTTCCATCAGGACAGGGTTTCCCTACGAACCAACCCGTCATTTATGCCTAAGGTAGTATCCAGGGTAGCTTTAAATCAGGCCATACACTTACCTACCTTTTACCCCAATCCTCAAAACAAAGGGGAAAGGCTGCTACATTCCTTAGACATCCATAGACAGCTGCGTTACTATTTGGACAGAACTAAGCCGTTTAGGAAATCAGAACAACTCTTTGTGTCCTATGCTGTAGGAGCTCAAGGGAAGCCAATTTCCAAACAGACAATTTCAAAATGGATAGGCCACTGCATACGTTTTTCTTACTCCTTTCATGGTAAATCTGTGCCTACAGGCATCCGATCCCACTCCACAAGGGCCACAGCTACTTCTACAGCCTTCCTCAGAGGAGTTCCTACCAAAGATATTTTGGAGGCAGCCACTTGGAGTTCGGTGCATACCTTCACTAAACACTACCACCTACCTTTATACTCCAAAACAAGAGCAGGCTTTGCCACTGCTGTGTTGCAGGGCATTCTGGCTCCTCCTAATTCCACCTAGTGCCTACCACCCTGTGTGTAGCTTTGGGATTCTACCCATATGTAAGGACTGCAGCTGTACGCACGATGAACATAGTACAGTTTTGTACCTACCATAAATGTAGATGTTCGAGTGCTAATACAGCTGCAGTCCAGGTTTCCCTCCCTCCTTCCCCTCTTGGCACAGGCCTAGTGGCTAACTCCTCCACAAACAACCTGTTTGGGTTATCCTTCTATGGTGTATTTGCTTGCAACTACTGAATTTTGATTATATTGCATTGCATGACTATGCATAGATATATAAATTATGTATTGCCTTCCTTCTGGGGGCACCTGACATCTGGGGCAAGAAAGACTGAAGAAAATGGCGTCGGCCGTGTCTTGTATACCCCTGTCGCACTGACGTCAGGGAAGAAGGCGACAACAACCGACGCCGGACCTAGACTTTGGAATTCGGCCGACCAAGGACCCGCCTGACGGCAGGAGAAACCCAAAACCCATATGCAAGAACTGCAGCTGTATTAGCACTCGAACATGTACATTTATGGTAGGTACAAAACTGTACTTTCCAAGTGTTCTTTTGTAGTCCAGCATGAATTGACAGTCCCCTCCTCCCACACTACTGCAGAGGTGTGAAAACTGTCACTGCAACTGAGAGCTCAGAATAGAAAGGAAGGGAGTGCCATTTCAAATGTCTTCCCCTCTACCTGCAGAATCATTTGTTAGGCAGCAGCAGAAAGATTTATGTAAAACATTTCAAATTAAATTTCGTAAAACAGTTGAGGATAATTTTTGATTATTTCATTGTGTACACTTTTTTTTTATTTCCTCCTTACTTTTACAAGACATTATTATGTTCACTTATGTTTGTTTTACAATCTGTTTGAGGAACATTAGCCTAGTGACATGTTTTTGTATTTTATATGACGTTTTCATCATCTCCACACATTTTGAAGGACTGTAAAACATTAGATACCAAACCTGTGTCTCTGATGCTGGCACAGTAAAATTATGTACTGAAAACTCACTGTTTTCTATACTTCATGCAGTGATTTTTTTTTTTTGGGGGGGGGGGCTACTAGTTATTTTGTGCATGTATGTATCACTTGCATAATGCATATAACTGAGGGATTTGGGAGCTTAATATGATCTTCTCTAATTCAGCTGAAACTATTTAGCAATCCTTTAGTCCTTTATCCATATTAGTAAATTTACTTTGAGACCCTCCCTGCCTTTCTTTGTACATATTTCAAATCTTACTGCTCCACTGGTCATATATTGAGCTGTTAATTGGCAGTAGACACTACTCAGCCAAACACAGTTATTCATATTTTTCACATTACTAATTTGACTTGTCTTTTTAAAACAACAAAAGAGGCGTGCCGTTCACAGAAAACACCACGTAAGAGGGTTTACACCCTTCACTCAAATAAGGATTGCAGCATCCAATTTGCAGGTGTACTAACTAAACTTGTCAAGTCAGGCAGTAAGCACACCAGAGTAATACTACTGTCAGGGTCATGAGTACAGACTGACAATTTTGACTCCATAATTTTCCTGTCTACGTTATTACAAGTCACTGTACCAGGCAGTGCTGTGTGCCCTTTTGGCAATATTGCACATCTTACTCCAAGTTCTCCTAAATATTGCCACCGGAGATCCAAAAGCACATGCCATAGCGCTCTCCCCTTTGTGTAAATGTGTGTAGGCCCTACAAATTACTTAATAGTTTCATAGTTTAGTACTAGGCTATCTGCCCTGGGGCATTTGTAAGCCTAGCCATAGTGATGTGGCTTTCGCCACCCCATGAAATGGTACACAAATGCACAGAATAGATTTAGAATACTGTGCCTCTGTCTAGTAGTGACACAGTGAAGGTCTCCTTATATAATAGAATTAGTTTACTGTGCCCCTGTCTAGTAGTGACACAGATGTGACCCCTGGGGTAAACTTACGATCTCCCATCCATTCATCAATATTTCTCTTGAAGAGAGTCAGTGAGGGGCTCTGTCTAACATGAACTGGGATGTTGTTAGAGCATGGGAAGCCTCTGGGTTCTGAATCTATCTCTCCAGCATGTCCTATTCATACTTGTACCGAGGTTTAAGTCTTTAGCTCTCGTGGTTCTGATGGATTTGGATTTTTTGAGGTGGAGCATGTCCATCAGTTCCTGATTGGACATGGCCTTGTACGTCAGGGAGAGATCACCTCTGAGCAGGCAGTATGCTACTGAATAGAGCTGAAGTTTCTTTAGTCTGGCAGAATAAGACATATGTTGGAGACCCTTGATCCTCTTGGTGAGGTACTTTTGTGGTCTCTCTAGCTGTTGCAAATGCCGGTTGAGGTACATACCAAATGGGGCATTATACTCAATCATGGGTCTGATGAGGGAGGAGTATAGGGGTACAATGACATCCTTGGATCTGGATGTGAATCCCTTCATGATAAGGTGTGCAAGGTAGAATGTTTTTCTAACCACTTTGGCAACGTGGGTGTCAAAAGAGAGGTCGCTGTCGACTTGGGTCCCTAGGTCTCTGATTACTTTTTCCGTACTCAGTGGGTTGCTGTCTATGTGATCATTTGTGGGTACTTTGTTTTTCCCAAAGGGGATGACTATACATATTTTGGCATTTAGTTTAAGGCCATGACTCCCGCACCAGTTGTCCGTTTCTGTGAGGCCTATTTGTAGAATGTATGTGTCCGCTGGTGTATCGACTATGGCGCCTAGTTTGCAGTCATCTGCGAACTTTGTCAGCCACAACCCTCCCATGTTTGCTTTAACATCTGAGAAATAAATGCCGAACAAGAGGGGTCCCAGGACAGATCCCTGTGGGACACCACTTGTGACTGGCTTTGAGTCTGACATTGCACCTGCGATTTTAACTTTATGGGTTCTGTCCTTTAGCCAGTTTGCAACCCATTTAGTGACATAAGAGTTTACGTTTAAGCTGTTGAACTTATCTATAATGCCTAAGTGGGGTATTGTGTCGAAGGCCTTAGCCAAGTCTAGGTAGGCTGTATGGACTGCTTTGCCCTCATCAATGGCTCTAGTGACTGTTTCGAAAAAGTCAACCAGGTTCAAAAGGCAGGATCTGCCCTTCACAAAGCCGAACTGGGTGGGGTCAAGTGTCTGTAGGTCCCCAATGTCTCTGTTTGAGTTCCATGATGATTCTTTCCATAGCTTTGCAGACCAGGTTGGTTAAGCTCATGGGGCGGTAGTTCCCAGGGTCTGTAGAGGTACCCCCTTTGTGGAGTGGGACCACTGTTGCTGTACGCCAGTGTTCAGGTACATATCCTGTAGTAAGGCTAAGGTTAAATAGCATTTTTATGTGCGGGTTTAGCCCCTCTTGGAGTTCACGTAGCACACAAACCGGGATACCGTCAGGTCCCATTGATGCTGTGTTTTTAGCTTTGTTGAGGGCGGCTCTCACTTAAAATCTGAGATGACAGTGAAATTACATTCAGCTGGGATAAGTATTTTGTCTTTTGGGGGTGAGGGACGGGAGAAATTTGCACTGAACCTGTCAACCAGAATGTTGGCAATATCTGTGGGTTCAGTGTATTTTTTGTTGTGAACTAACTCTGAGCATATATGAGGGTTTCCGCCCAGGTTTCTAACATAGCTGAAGAAGGCTTTGTGGTTATCTTTAGTGTCCTTAGCTATTTTTCTCTCAAAGTTGGTCTTGGATGTTTTTATAAGAGAATGTAGTTTTCTGCTAGTGTTGATCAGAGATGTCTTCCCTTTATGGGATTTTGCTCTGTCGTGCTGTAGCTTCCTTCTTTTGTTATACAATTTGTTAATGGCTGAGGTCCAGCAGACAGGACGCTTGCCTTTGGTGGAGAGGGACTTGGATTTATTTGGGATTGCATGATCCATGCATTCTTGGAGATGTCCATTGAAAGCATTTGTGAAGGATTCGGCATTGTGGGATGTGGTATCCACTGGCCCAGTGGGCTTAAAGGATACCATCTCAGTCTTAAGAAGAGTGAAGTCTGCTTTTGAGAAGTTTTTCACTGTGGTCTTTTGTGCTGGGGGTGGAGGTGGGATATGTATATCCAGGGTGATTAGTTTGTGGTCAGATCTCACTAGTGAGGGGTATACCTCCGGTGTGGAGCATTTTGTCCCCATGTTTGTGATGATCAGGTCTAGTATATTATCTCCCCTAGTGGGAGAGGTGACTAGTTCCAGTGAATTTGAATTTATGAATTCCAGGAACCTTTGGGCTAGAGTGTTAGGGCTAGAATAATGTACCCAATCTATGTTTGGGTAGTTGAAGTCTCCCAGTATGATGGTATTTTGTGATACATTCATATCCTCCAATGTCTTCAGGAAGGCTGAGTGGGGTTCCTGAGATTGGGAGGGTGGTCTGTAACATGCTACCAGTTGTATAGCAGTTTTGCCTATGGTTAGTTGTACCTGTATGGTCTCAGATGCTTCATGTGTTGCTACTAACCTGGAGGTGTGGGTGTCCTTGATGAATATGGACACTCCCCCTCCCTTTGTGGTTCGGCCCGGGTTTTGGGGCCGAAAAGCATGATACGAGGTATAGCCTGGTAGCGCTGGGGTGCTCGCAGGAGCCTTGAACCAGGTTTCAGTTACTGCACAGACGTCGATGTTCTCCATACTGAGGAGTGCATCGAGTGCCTGCATCTTGAGATTGTATAGCCTGGTAGCGCTGTGGTGCTCTCAGGAGCCTTGAACCAGGTTTCAGTTACTGCACAGACGTCTATGTTCTCCATATTGAGGAGTGCATCGAGTGCCTGTATCTTGAGATTTCTGGCGTTGAGCAGCATTACCCTTAGTTTTTTTCCATTTTTGTTTTCTAAGGAGGTGGGTTTGTCTTTTGAGCCTTGCCTAAAAAAGGCACTATGGGGGTGGCAAGAGCCTTAGCCAATATCCGGAAGCCCAGTGGTGACAGGTGCAAGCCGTCCCTTGCGAAGCAGCGTTGCTTGTCCAACATGTCATCCCAGGCAGACAGACATTGGATCCCCTTGGAATGACACCAGTACTTGAGCCAATTATTAAAGCTGATCATCTTGTCTTTGTATTGTGGCATCATTCTTGGTGAGGGCAAGATGCTGCTCAGGGTCAGGGTCATACCAGCCTGGGCTACATAATCAGAGAGCTCCTCTATGTCTCATTTCATGTAGTCCAGGGAGGTACGTCTCAGGTTATTCACGCCAGCATGGACAATGACGGAGTCATATTTGTACTTGCTTTGGAGTGACCTGAGTGCGTGTGTTATGTGGCGGATCCTAGCTCCCGATAGGCAGCTCACAGTCACCCTCCCCTTGTTCAGCCTGGTAAGCGGGACATCAGTGTTTCTGACTATAGAGTCACCTATTACTAGTGTATCATGCATGGTGTTTGGCCTTAAGGGCTGTGATTGATTGACACACTGATTTATTGAAGTATGTGTTGCATGTGTTTTGTTTTGAGGTGGTGGATTTTTGGATGTCTGCTCTGGGAGCCTCTGTTGTTTTGGTAAGGATACCTAAAATACATAAAATACATGTATCACATCACACAAACCCCTTTGCCATCAAATTGGTGACTGCTGCATAATGTTACGCTGTCTCACACTGTGCATCAGACATTAGTACATGTTTACACAAGTTACAGTGTGTCAAGGTTACCAGCTATCATCTGCACAGGTGACAGGGAGCACACTGTACAAAGTCTTGGACTATAAACGCTGTTAGGAGGGCATAACTGCAACAGAGGATTTTGAACATTGTGATTCCTGTGCCATATCACCACCCACTTGCTACTCAGGCTCATGTCTAACAAGGAATGCCTTCTCAGTGACTGTGCAAGAGTGTCTATGGAAACTGGTTCCTACTAGTTACATCAGCTCAATATATTTTTGGTTTACAGTACATACTTCATACATACAACGGCTTTGCTTAGTATGATTTTTGCCTTTATCCCTGTGCATGGCCTAATCAAATTCAGTGCCCTGCTGCAACTAATAGACTATCTGTAATACCAAGGTCTCACAAATAAAAACAATGATGCAATTACATATATGAAATAGTCCTGAACACACAAAACCATGCTCGACCAACAAAATACTTATCCTACGGGTGTGCCTCCATTCAGTGTGCCAAAATAAGGATACAAGAAAGCAAAACAACTCGAACAAACCAGTACCACGAATCCCACCAGGCAAAAAAGGCACTGAACTCTCCGTTTACTGACACAGAACACTACTATAGATAAATGATCACTTCAGCACTTTGAGATAGCTCCAAAATTTCAAGCACAAGTTAGACGAGCAGGAAAAGTTAAAAAGTCCTTTTATTGCACACAACGAGATAAAACATTCAAGTAACCACAAGCGCTTTCGCCCGTTCGTAACGGGCTTTTTCAAATAAGGATACAAGCTAAATGCCAAAAAGTGTGTAGTCATCCCCTTTGGAAAAAAACAAAGTACCCACGGACTACCACATAGGTGGTAGCCCCCTAAATACAGAAGACGTAATAAGGGATTTGGGGATCCAAGTAGATAGTAACTTCTCCTTTGATCGCATTACCAAAGTGGTTAGAAAATCTTTCTATGTGGCCCACCTAATCACAAAAGGGTTTGCATCCAGATTGAAAGAGGTCTTTGGGCCCATGTATGCATCACTCATCAGACCCATCATGGAGTACAGTGCCCCATTTGGTATGTACCTTACAAGACACCTGCAACAACTGGAAAGACCACAGAAGTACCTCACCAAGGGGATCACTGGCCTCAAGCAGATGCCTTTTGCAGCTCAACTGAAGAAACTCCAACTGCACTCAGTTGCATACTGCCCTCTCAGAGGTGATCTCTGCTTGACATACAAGGCCATGTCCAACCCAGAATTGATGGACATGCTCCACATAAAGAAAACCATATCCCCTTGAGCCACATGCTCCAGGGATCTAAACCTCACCACAACAATAAATAGGACGTGCTGGAGGGATAGATTCCTGTCCCAGAGACTTCCCATGCTCTGGAACAAGATTCTAATCTACATTAGGCAAGAGTTCCTCTCTAACCCTCTTCAAGAGAAAGCTTGACAGAGTGGATGGGAAACAGAAAGTTTACCCCAGGCATCACTTCAATGGCTCTGCTGGACAGACACACAGGGAACAAATCTAAGGGGGTGGCAAAAGCCAACACATTCTGGCTAGGCTTATAAATGCCTTCGGGCAGATAGCCTAGTACCTACCTATGAACATATGAACCTATTAAAAACAAACGTTAATAAGCAAGAGGCTTCCTCTAGGTACATATGAAAAGAATAGAAGGTAGAGTGTGAAACTGATAAGTTAACCTGTAAGTGCCAAAAGGAGACCAAGGAAGAAATTAAATTCTAAATGACAAGTTCACATCTGTGTTTATTATAGAATCATACAGCCTAGTCCAAATACAGGAAGATAACAGGATCAGGATGGTCAGATGAAAAATGTAGTAACAGGAGATGGGAAGGGAACTACAATTTGAAGGAGGATAACATAAAGGGACTAGAGGGAATTTTCAGCACAGATCCTAAAATTGACTTCGAAGTTTTTGGTTTAACCTCTGAAAGAACTATATAGCAGTAATTTTCAGGAATTTGCCAATATATGGGATAGGATGCAAGTAGTTGCGGTGCTTACCTAGAACATAACAGACCATTGTGTTTAAGAGAAAACGTTTTAAAAACATACTGTTATTTGTCTTTTTCCTGTTCTTGCGAAGTGAACATGTTATTTGTTGGGATATGCCTATCAAAGATGGGCCTCATCTGTGAACAAAATGCAGCATTGCTTATGAACCTGAATGATATCTGTTTTCTGCATTTCAGAATAAAGAGATTTGGTTATAGCTCAGTGAAGCCTGGGATAAGGATGCACGGCCGAGTAAGAGTTAATTTACTGGGGCAGGCTGTGTGTCCTGGAAAATTTGAGCTACCATTGTTGAATTGAATATTCTGTACTACTTGAACATTCTGTATTAGCTGTGGGTTTGAGGTAATTTGTGATAAACATGTTTTTCATAGCCAACTGTCAACGGTCAGAAATGTTACAAAAAGTTGTTTTGCTTGCAGTATAAAAGTTGATGTCAGTAAACAAGTTGATCAGATCAGAGGAGATCAGATCAGTCCAGACCAGACATCTTGGCCAACATGCTGTGTAATCTGGTTAGCTGCTAATAAAGGAAAATTCATTGCCTGAGGCAGATGCGACTCGTTCTTCTGATCGTGTTTAATTTCAGTGGTCAACAAAGCCATGGCGACATTCTTATTCTTGAACATACATTACTTCTGCTGAAGAATGGACAATTTCGGAGTTCCATTATGCGGTTCACAGTGGCAGACTGTCAAGCTAAGATTTCCTAGGTCAATGACAGGGTCAATAAGAAATAAGATGGAAGGCACCATTTATGCCAAAAAACATAATTATCTCACCAAATTAGAGATAAATATATATGCAATATTAAAATATAATAAATCAAAACAACACATATTACAAGAGCTAAAAACAAATTCATTCTGTGTATAAGCTTCTGAATTGATTCATGTTCCTTAGATTTTGACTCTAGTATTTAGTTCTATGGCTGTTACAGATTGAGTATCAAAGCATCCTGTCAATGTAGGGCTACCTAAGATATGTAGTAACACTAATCATCTTATTATAGCCAATTTATGTCCGAGTGATGCCTCCAGGTGCATCTGCAGTTAACTGTACTTATGCCGCTAGGCTTTAGACTAAATGCAGTTGGAATTTCCTTAAATAGTGACGTGCATGATAAAAGGTAAATGCCAGTAACAGCTAAAATAATTTCACAGGTGTTGAGATCTGTGGTTCCATTGTCGGTGTTGCTGTGTCTCAAGAGGGATTCTGAAAAAAAATCAGGATGCAACATAATGAACCTGCATACTTTGTCATGACTGGCAACATGTCGACAAATGGCAGGTCTGAAATTGATGTTCACCCGGGTGAAATCAAACGTGGTAGCCACAGGTATGTGCAATTGTACTTGATGTACCACTCGCCCGGCCGAACAATAGGGCCACGATCGGCTGTATGCACACTGCCAACATGTGTCACATCGCAAACATACTCAAGTGTCTCACCAGCAGGCAGTGTTATGAGGTGAATGATGAAATGAGCACAGAAACTACAAGCGTGTGAGTGTGAGTAGTCTTAATATGAAAAGCAAAAGACTGAATTCACTGGGAAATGTTCTGTTCAAAGACACTGGACACAAATTGAATTTTCCTTAGTTAAGAGAAGGCTATGTCTACTTAACTTGTACTTTTTTTCTGAAATGCACTTAGGCAATGCATGCGGGGGAAACGGTGCACACAGTAACACCAACCTGGACCTGGCTAAGACATTTGATACAATACCCCACTCAGTAAGGATGACAAAATCAATGACTTGGCCATAAACCACTACATATCTCACTGGATTGCAAGCTTTCTCACAGACAGGAAATCACGATTGTTGATACCATGTCCACTAAATGACCATTCACAAGCTAGGTACCTTAAGGCTCAACGTTGAGATCACTCCTATTTGTCATATACATCTGAGACGTAAAGTCTAAGCAAGTTTCCAGATGACTGGATAATTGGAACATAGATTCTCCTATGACACAAACATCTTACAAGCAGGTTTACCACAACTAACTCATTCCAAAGCCATGTACTATAACTCATTGGCAAGAAGTGCAATATAGTGCTTTTTGGCTAAACTACTACCCAGGCTAAGTACTCCTTGACTAAGAAATCCCTAACAGATGACACAGTATCCAAGGATCTAGAAATATATATAGATAATAACATGGCCTTTGATCAACCTGTGTCCGCAACAGTAGGACAATCATCCTATGTCGCCCAACTTAGAAGTTAGGGCATGGCATCCATGTCAAATGAAGTCATAGTCGCACCATTTTTTGACCTTATTAGACCGATCTTTGAGTGTAATGCCCCCTTTCACATGTACCTGATCAGACTTATGCAACAGTTGGAATGCCTCCAAAGGGTGACATGAATAAGACATGTTGGTGAGATAGATGTCTCACAGTATCTCCATGCTCTTTAACAGGATGCCCCTCGATGCAAAGCAGAGTCTTTCCAACCTAACACCACTCACAGTATTCAGCTGTGGTACCACCTTTATCTTTTATCCAACCTGTGGATACTTTGTTATAAGAAAAGAGCAGTCCGGGTCTAAACTGTCTGGAAACACAAACAGCTAAAGTTAACTTTGAGTATGTGCCTACCGGTATGAGCGAATATTCATTATCCCCTGGAGAGCACTCTTTGGCTTGTAAGCAGCCCACCCCCCACCCCGCACACACACACACACACACACACACACACACACACACACACACACACACACACACACACACACACACACACTCTCATCTTACATACTGCCAAAACTCCATCATTCCCCCACTCAACTACTACCACTGTACTACTATTCACACCACCACTCCTGTCTCACCCTCACTATGCTCCCCTCCCACCAGTTCAAGAACCATCCCTATGCACCCCACACATATTCTATCAATTAAATTACTCAAACAAAAAGCATCCCTACAACTCAACATAGTAACCCTCCCACCATACCTATTACCCATAAAGCACATATTATAAAATTTCCCTAGTAAACAAACACATTCAAAAACTGAGAAAACGAATAACCTCATGCATATCAAAACTAGCCCTAAGTGTAGACATCAACCTCAACACTGGCCCTACCATCTCCAACAACACTGCTCATAATCAGACTAGAAACCACAATTTCTCCCAAATCACAGCCAATAGAAAGCCAGTGACTTTTTTCTACTAAGCGTAAATATTAGAAGTATATCCAACAAGGTCCATGAACTCCATGCCACCATATACTTGTACTCCCCAGATACAGTCATCCTGACAGAAACCTGGCTAAAACCTCACATTAACATTGAGCAAATCCTCCCTACCGGTTACGGCATACTGACAGTAGACCGGCAAAACAAGAAAGGAGGCGCTGTAGCTATAATATTTAAACAGCATCTGAACATCCAGATCTTAAATTCATCAGCTCCACAAATAGGCAATGAAGAAATAATATATACCAATCTCAAAATAAACGAAAACAAAACCATCAACATAATTGGATGCTACTTCCCACCTGGCCAAAACATCACTCCACTAGAAAAACTCCTCAGCTGACCTACCCACCATCTCCCACAAGAAACTATAATTTTAGGTGATTTCAATATTGACTGGCAATCCTGTTCTGGCAACCAGCCGACCCATCACTTCAACCTTCATGGCTTCACCCAACTAGTCCAGTCACCATCCAGGATAAATAAAAACTCCAACAAGCACACTAACCTGGACTGGGTACTAGTCAGTAAGAGCCCCCAGTCATATACAACAGCCAGCTTATCAGACAGCCTCAGTGATCACTCCACAACATTTCTACTCAAAAAACACCTATACGAATCTAAACTTGTCATCTATCATAATTTACGTCAAAAAATAAACTTTAACCCACTCACATTCTTCTCATCCCTCAAAGAATGTAACTGGCATCCTCTGAAGTACCACACAAGGAATGCTGAGAACAAAACTTTATAAGACGCAAAGCTTTCGGGTATGACCCTTTTTCAATACTGAATACAAACATACAATAAGCAACTGCTTTTATACAAGCCAAGAAGTCACATGACTGCAGCCAAAATCACATGACATATTTAAAAAGCTGCAGAAAAAGCTTCAGAAAATTTTTTTTTAAAAATCTATATATATCTTAAATATATGTAAATACAATAATATATAAGAATATATACAAGTATAAAAATACATATAATAAATATGGAACATAGCAATAAAACAATCAAATAAATAATAAAACAAAATATAATGTTCATTTCAGGTTTCGTTGTAAACCAACAAGGATAGGTTTGATACTGACAGTGCTGTTAATGCCAGGGGGGCTGTCAGCTCCTAGGCGCACTATCCATTGATACTCTTTAGTCTCAAGGTAGTTATTAGTATCACCACACCTGTTTGAGGGAACAACTAAATCTATGACCCTAAATTTAAATGTATGTATGTCCCCATAAGACTCAATGTGTTTAAATAAAGCATTCTGAGCACACTGTCTCCTTATTTCTGACTTGTGTTCAATAATCCTGTCTTTGAGCCTATGTGTAGTCTTACCAACGTAGTATGCAGGGCATGCAACACATGATGCCATGTATACCACGTTGGTAGAAGTACAGGTGGCTCTGACATGAAATTTATATGTATACTGTGTTTTCAAATGTACATACGTGACAGATTCCAAACTATTGACCAAGTCAGAACAACAGGAGCAGTGATGACATTGATAAGTTCCAAAATGGGTTCAGAACACAAAGGTCTGTCAAAAGATAATCTAGAAGGAGGACGAAAATCTTTGTAACATAGCATACTCTTGAGATTTCTCATATTTCTAAAACTAAAAAATGGTTTGTCACCTAACAATTTCAAAAGTTCAGGCGATGCCATTAAAATAGGCCAGTACTTATGAATTGTACGCTTGACAAGAGTAACCTTACTACCAAAACCAGTGACATATCTAAACCTCTGATGCATCTCAGTATTAGAGGTTACATTAACTCTGGTGTCAGAACCTGTAACTTGTGAATTTCTAAAATAAGGAGCATATAATGAATGTCTATTATTAGAAACATAGTCTTTTAGTTCATCCAAAATAGTAGCAGCATAACCACAGTCAAGGAAATCCTTGCATGTTTCATATAACTGTACATTAAAAGTAGCATCATCTGTATTGAGTCTACTGACTCTAATAAGTTGAGATTTAACCACACCCCGGAAAACGTGCGGGGCATGCATGCTTTCTGCATGTACACATCTACCTATATGTGTTTCTTTCTTAAAAACAGTGGTATTAAGAGTTCCATTATTTAGAAAAATACTAACATCAAGAAAAGAAGCCTCTTTACTGGTAATAGTTGATTTAAACTTTAAGAAGGCTGTGGTACTATTCAAATTTAGTAAATACTGTTCCAAACTAAACCTAGAGCCATTCCAAATTAAAAACAGTCATCAACGAAACGTTGGTAAAACACAACACGTGTATCCAAAAAATTAACGCCATCATGCATATTATCTAGTTCCCACTGATATAGTACTAGATTTGCATACGTATTGGCCACGGGGGTGCCCATGGCAACCCCGTTGACCTGTAAATACGGTTGTTGATTAAAGATAAACACATTATGACTAAGTACCAAGTCCAAAAGTTGGCATATATTTTGAATGGAGTCATAGGTTAAAGATTTCTCAGCTGTTAAAAATTTTCTTATAGACTCTACACCATATATATTAGGGATGACAGTAAACAGTGAAACAATATCTAAGGTAACAAATAAAAAGTAATCAAAATTCCATAGCTCACTATAGTACCAAGTTGATAGTTTAGATAAAAAGTCACCAGTATCCTTAATAACAAAATTACACTTGTCTAAAAAAGGAAAAAGTTGTTTTTGAAGGTACACCGAAATAGGTTCGGTGACCCATCCATTGCCAGAGACAATGGGTCTCATAGGAGGATCCAACAGGCATTTATGTATTTTTGGAAGTCCATACAACTGAGGTATAGTTGGACATGGCACAGAGAAGAAGTGAAACAGTTCTAAATTAATGTTATTGTTAAACTGCATATCATAAATAGACAAATTAACATTAGTAATGTGTTTCTTAACATCTAATAAACTGATTTTTTTAAAAGATAAATGATCCACCAATAACTTCTCCATCGATGAATTATACCAAACCCTGTCCATAATTACAATACTACCACCTTTGTCAGCCTGTTTAATAATGATCTCCTCATTATGTTTAAGGTTTTCCAGTGCAAGGTGTTGTTCATAATTCATATTATAACTAAACATCCTATCATGGACTTTATGTTGTTCTCTAAAATCAGCTTCACAAACGTTATGAAAGGCAATAGTAATAGGTGCATATAAAGGTATGAAAACACTACGTTTTTTAAGAACATTACTAGAGTCAGAATTATTATTAAACAGCAATTTTAAATTCAAATTTCTCACAAACACTTTGAGGTCAGTGATAATACTAACCAAATCTAAATTTCCCATGGGTATAAAACTCAACCCCTTAGAAAGAAGAGATATATGGAAGTCATTCAAGACGAAAGAAGAGAGGTTTAAAACTCCTCTTGCTGTCTGCGGGCATTCTTGCCTTGTCTCAAAGGACTGTTGTGTTTTCGTTTCGTTGACATAGTTTCTTGCCTCGTAAGAGAGGATTCCCTTTTCTTTAGAGGCTCCTGCACACGTTCCGGTTTCTCTAATTGAAAGCGTTTTTCTACAAAGTTTAAAGTAGACTGATGGGTTTCTTATTTACTTGTTGTACATCCATCACCGGAGTCAGAGCGTTAACTGAAATTTCCTTCACTGGCGCCATTACAGCGTCAGCGTTAGCGTTAGTAGAGGAAGGAGTGGTTATAGGTTCAGTGAAATTTAAAGTGACATTGTCCTTCAATGGAGGATCGGCGCCAATAATCAAATTTGAGATGGAAGGTTGAAAATCATCTAGCGCTCTCACAGAAGTACTGGCATAAGTTTTTTTTATTAGGTATTTCTAGTGTTGGATCTCTTGGGTCATTCCTTGGCCAAGAGAAGATGTGACCCAAACGAAAATCATTGATATCTTGGGAAAGTTTTCGTTTCTTGACTATTTCGAGTTTATCATCTAGTTCACGAAATTTATTAAATAAAGAGTTATATCTATGAGACATATCAGAAAAACATGTCAAAGATTTGAGTTCTTCATCTAGTTTGACAATCTCAGTTTTTAATTCTTGTTCAACAGATAGAAAATATTCATTCATCAGTGACATATAGTCTAAACTAAGCTTTAGGTTCATTTGCTGCCATCTTTTAAGATGAAGTACCTCAGTCTTGATGACGCAGTGGAATTTTTTAATACTTCCTTCCTGAGGCTCCGTAATTACCAAGCACACACAATACTTATAGGTAACATGATGCCATCCATGTTCAAGGGAGTTATAGTTACAGTCTTTTCGGCCCTTATCATGGCCATCATGGAGTACAATGCCCCCTGTGGCATGTATCTGAGCAGACACTTGCAACCATTGGAATACCCACAAACATTTCTCACCAGGAGAGTTCAGAGCATGAATACTCTGTCCTACACTGATCACCTAAAGGCTCTGTCACTGTATTCAGTCCCCTGCAGACTGCTGATAGGGGATCTTTGCCAGACTTACAGGGCTTCATCAGACTCATCCCTGATGGATCTGTTGCAAATGGGCAAAACAGACGGCACCAAAATACTAGATCCAGGAATCAGAACTTCACTTGTGACATAAGCAGGACAAACTGGAAAGACACATATATGTATCCCAAGGGATCCTCATGCTGCAGAATAGGCTTCTCATCCATGTAAAACTGACCCTTTCCAAATGAAATCTTGACAATTGGATGAGAAATCATAAATTTACCCCCCATTCTCACCCGCATGTCCCTTATGGACAGAGACTGTCAATAAGAAAAGTATTATCCTAACACCCACCCCACAAATCCTTAGTTAACTCCCTACTAACATGCCCTCCCCCAAGTTGGATGTCCATGACACTCGGGACCCAAATGGTTAGGGGTGAGCAGCTAGGCTTGTCAGGGCCTAGTGGCCATTAACCTAGTAACAACCTATGAACCTGAGTTACTTGATAGATAGTAAATTGACTCACAATTACAACCCAGAAATTTCAGGTGAGTGGCTATATCTCCAGTTCTGACACCAGTGGAGTACCACAGAGCACTCCCCATGTCTAGTTATTAGTGCTACAGACAGCAACCCACTACCACTAGTATCAGAACTGAGGTACCTAGGGATCTTTTTCTTACCAACAGTGCAGTCTACAGGAGCAACGTATGTTAAAATAGCAAAGACAGTCAGCAGAGAAGGATAGACTAAGGCATCCTGTACTGTGTGCAGACCTCCTCAATCTGGATGTTGAAAAATCTCTTAAATGTGGAGCCCCATCAGTTTTGGATTTGTCAAAAGAAAGCCCTTTAATGTTTCCTCAACAATAAAAATCTCTAGTTTCAGTATCCCCAGATATTCTGATACAGTGAAAAATCTGTTCCTCTACAAAGCATCCTACAAATCCCTGACAGGGTCATGTCCACTACAGTTCTCATGCTATGAATGACCTAGCACTCTAAGAACACCTTCATCACAATGAAACTAGTTGTGAACCTGCACTATATCACATCAACGATTCCAGATGGCATGACAAGTACCTTACCCAGTGCATTCCACATTTGTAAAATAGAATGACTTTACATATCAAGCAAAAAGTATTTATCTTGCAACCTTTAAAACCAATGTGGATAACTATAAGAATTCAGGACAAAATTTCAATCCTTGTACCTCTTTACACTCCCTTCTTCACTTCCGTCAAATTCTGTTCCATAACTTTCTCTCTAAATATTACATAACCCTGTTTTTTCCTTACTTCATATTGCAATTCCTGTTTGTAATAGACTAACTTACCTATAATTTCTCTACAAACTGTCTAAAATGTCTCTTAATATTAAATGACTGTCATATAACCTGTATTGATTCTTAACCAATGTTTTTATTGTATCACTAATTTATTGTAATTATTTAAACTGCAGATGTTTTTGTTTTATCTTTGAAGATCATATTTTCCAGCAGGGAAAACTAGTAATGGGAGTCTGGGTATGTTATGTACTGTCTGGTACGATACAACAAACAAACAAAAAAAATGTATTACTTAGGTCAGATGTACTTCGTAATACATTTTTTCAGCCAGTTTAGGTCAAAAATCATTTAATCACAAATCATCCTCATACCCAAATTTGTCTCAGCATAGGCCACAGCTGTAGTAAACAATCTCATTAAATGACAAAGAAGAACATTCACAAGTTGGAGATATTTAAATGTGTGCAAACTGGTCTCTGTACAATACAAAGACAAGCTGTTAGCACATCATTTGAGCGTGCATCTACTATCACCACCAGTTACAACACAAAAAGGCAGTCAGAGGTGGGGGGATTCACAGCTGGGTTTCTCTGAAGGTGCTAAATATCTTTAGTAACCCTCATGCATCTTGTTACTGAAGCCTTGCTAATAAATATTTAATTATGTGCGTGTGTGTGTGTGTACACATGTATGTATGTATCGATGTATTTAATTTATTTATTGAAACTAAAAAGTAATTCACTTTCATTCATAAACCATAAAGGTCCAATACACAAGCCCACACTTACCCCTCGTCTCGCCTGAATTAGGGGGAACACCTCTAATTTGTTCTCAGACTTTTGTTCCATCCATTCTAAATTCTGAAGCTATTTTGAGATAACAGCACCAGTAAAAGTATCTAATATGGAGGGTTTTCCATAATTATTTTTGTCTATAACTCTGGGGTTAAATATTGAAAGATATGACACACAACATACACACACACACACTGTTGTTAATACATATGCAGCTATTTACCACATTAAAGGAGTTAGGACACTTTTTTCCTATTGTAAGGCTTTTTACATAACGAAATCATGTTTATTACGGTCCTTTGCAAAAACTGTTTAAAAATAAACAAATGAGTACACTCAGAAAACAAATAAAATGCGAAAACACACACACGCACACACACACACAAATAATAATTATCATCACCATAAAGAATGTCATAAATGAAGATCCCTAACATGCCTGTTCCCCAACCCTAAAGCCCCGATTGCTCCTTATACCTGCATTCCACTTCCCCTCCCATTCTAGATCATTCCCTAAACCTAAATTGCCTTGCACATCATGCTCTCTGTGGTTCATTAAACCTAAAATTCCCATCCCCCCTAACCATAGCATTCTCATCACTTAAACCTAAAATCCCCTTCCCACTCTGGTCTGTGATCTGTCTTTAAACTTGGAATCCCTTTCCCCAACCACAAAATACTCATTTTGTAAAACATAAAATCCGTGTCCCCTCCATAACCCTAACATTTCTATTGCTCCCTAAACCTAAATTCCCTGGCCTACTCCATAACATTGTAGCCCCTACTCCACTCCTTTTTCCCATACCTAAATCTAAAACACCTTCCCATCTCCCTTAAATCCACTTATGTGGTCCACGCCAAACACTTGCTTGCATCCGATTCCTAAGAAGAGAGCAGATGGTGCAGCAGCTGTGTTGAACTCACATTCAAGTTTGAGCATGAGCAGATGATCAGATGGGTTTACAGCCACTTGAGTCCATGTCTGCATGTTTCTGACATTCAAGCAGCTGGAACACCCAGTACACCAGACGTGTTCAATGAACCACTTCATATGCTATGAACAAAGTGAGGAGCAATTGGCCACAATACAGAAAGCCACTATCATGAACTACAGTAACATCAAAAACGATTTTAATCTTATTATGAATTACTACTAATATGAAATGCTTGGCAATAGGAATGTGACAATAGGCATGTCTTACATCCAGCTTTACCATGAAAGGTAGTAGAGGGAATAGTGGTACAAGATAGTGAAGGATAACATATTGAACTTCAAAGTGTAAACAAAAGGGTTTAGACCAGAAAGATCTCGCATTGGTTCAAGGATCCTTTTGGTTTGAAAACTAGAGTGAATTTACAATTCCCCATCCATTAATCCAAACTCTGTTTGAAAAGGGTCATAGAAGGGCTCTGTTTTACATGAATAGGAAGCCTGATTCAGAGAATGGGTATTCTCTGAGACACATCTGTCTCTCCCACATATTTTGCTCATTTCGCAGATCAGGCTTAGATCCCTAGATTGGGTGACCCTTGTGCAGTTTGTTTTGTAAATGTGTAATAGTTCCATCAGGGATGGATTCGTAGACACCTTCTGTTTTAGGCATAGATCACCCCTTAACAATGGGCACCACAATAGGATAGAGTAATAGATATCCACATTAAGGAGAAACCAGTGGAACAGGAAGCAATTGGTCAGGTGCCATATGAAGATAATTTGGAGCCTTCCACAGCAAACCAGTATAAATGTTCACTTGAAGCTAGACAGCAGGGGAAGGAACAGGAAACGCTGATGCAGCCAATGTTGAGGAGAGATGGGCCAGTGAGTTCCCATATGATAGATCAATGAACAGCACAGGAAGATATTCATGTGAATGTGTCACAGGAAGATGGTATACAACCTTCTGTAGAATGCCCGCAGGAACTGGAAAACAAGGGATGTGCCTTTAGTTTAGAAGAAAATGAGGTAAGAGAATAATTGCTTGATTTAATAGACATAGACAGATATATCAAGATCAATAAAAGAAATAGCAAAAGGTTAATAAAACCCAAAAAGTCAGAAGTCGGATAAAACAAATGAACACAGTAATTAGGACTGTTCATAGAGATCCATGCGATGCAACAGAAGTAAACAGGATATATTACTGTGCAGCTAAATTAATAACTGATAAAAGTTCTACCACAAGAACACAGGGTAGTGAGGGACAGGAAGGACTACGAAAATAAAATTGCCAAAGATTCCAAAGACAACCACAAGGCATTCTATAACTATGTCAAGAATCTAAATGGTAATGCTCAGATATGCTCTGAGCTACAACAGAATGGCATTAAATATACTGATCCCAGGGATATTGCCAATATTCTGGCAGATCGATTCAGTGCAAAATTCACTCCACTCTCACTCCCTAAAGGGCCTATCTCAGTACAGAAAGATTGCCAAATTCTGATAACTGCCACACAGGTAATAAATGCACTCTCCAAAGCTAAGAATACAGCATCCATGGGACCAGACAACATCCCAGGCTGTGTACTACATGAACTACAAAATGAATTGGCACCTCACCTAAGTGTCATGTTTAATCATAGCCTCACCTCAGGCTTCATGCCCACTGAGTGGCGCACAGCTACAGTTATCCCACTCCGCAAGGGAGTATCCACATTAGATCCCGGGAACTACCGCCCCATTAGCCTGATGAGCCTGGTCTGCAAGGCCATGGAATGTGTCATCATGGAACTCATAAACAAAGACATTGGAGATCTCCAAACTCTGGACCCCACACAGTTTGGATTTGTAAAAGGCAGATCATGTCTCCTAAACCTGACAGACTTCTTTGAAGTAGTCACCAAAGCCATAGATGAGGGTAAGGTGGTTCACACAGCCTATCTAGATCTCGCCAAGGCGTTTGACACCATCCCCCACTCTGGAATTATAGATAAACTCACTAAACTAGGTATAAATCCCTATGTCACAAGATGGGTTGACAACTGGCTTATTGACAGAACCCACACTGTGAAAGTAGCAGACTCCAAATCAGACTTCAGACCAGTGACAAGTGGAGTACCACAGGGTTCAGTCCAGAGTACTCTCCTGTTTGATATCTACTTCTCTGACGTACAGGCTAACACAGAAGGTTTTTGGCTAACTAAATTTGCAGATGACTGCAAGCTAGGAACCATAATCGAAACTCCTAACGATGTGGACATCCTACAAAAGGGCCTCACTGAGTCAGATGCCTGGTGTCAAAACCATGGTCTCAAGTTCAATGCCAAAAAGTGCTTGGTCATCCCCTTTGGTAAAAACTCTGTACCCATGAACTACCACATAGGCGGTAGTCTACTTAACACCGAAAGTGTGATAAGACACCTTGGGACACAGGTGGACAGTAGTCTCTCCTTTGATAATCACATCACTGTAGTGGTCAGGAAATCCTTCTATGTGGCACTCCTCATCACAGAAGGTTTCTCATCCAGAAAAAAGAGGTCATTGGCACATCCAGAGCTGTTGGACATGCTCCACTTAAAGAAATCCCAATCCCTCTGAGCTACACGCTCTAGGACCTAAACTTTGTCACCACAATAAACAGAACATGCTGGAGGGATAGATTCCTGTCCCAGAGACTTCCCATACTCTGGAACAGACTACCTATCTATGTCAAACAGAACTCCTCATTAGCACTCTTCAAGAAAAATCTTGATGATTGGACGGGTAATAGGAAATTCACCCCGGGGATCACTTCTGTGGTTCTGCTTGACAGTTACACAGGAAAATAATTTTGTTGGGTGGTGAAAGCCAGTGCACCTTTTTGCCTAGGCTTGTAAACGCCCTAGGGCCAACAGCCTAGTACCTACCTATGAAACTACTTATGAACCTGTGTGGAAAATGCATAAAGAGAGCTGCAAGTATAGAAAACTTCTTGAAGAACCTCAAGGTGATCAGGATCGAAAGCAGGAATGGTTAGGCAAATTCAAACTAAGACATGAAAAGTTGTTATTGACGGCCCAAGATAGTGGGCTATGTACACATTGGTTTACAAAGTCTATTGAAGATATGGGAAAAACAGACAAATGTGGGTTTTTTTTAATACAGAATTGGAAAGTAGTCGCACATGCCATTGCTGGTTGTGACATAATCACTTCATTCATTGATGACTCCTGGAGGTTTGGATTTGGTCATGGCTGCTGATAGGGCATTTGCTCAGACAAAGCCTCTGCTTTGTTATCCTTATGTGCAAACTCGATCTGGGGAGATTAAAGGAGGGGCACTATGGGTAACCTTGGCTTGAGAGTTTTGGGCTGGCGCGGACTTGTGTTGCCGAGTCTGTTCCGAGGATGGAGCTGAAGCCCATCCACCATGACTGAATGAAGAACAACAACACAGATGGAACGTTATGGTAAGAACATAACCTATTTTTATTGGACTTATAGCAGGCATGCTCCTTTTACTCATTCAGTTCTGGCTGCTTGATTTGGTAGGTACTCCTGTTCGTTCAGAAGCTGCATTACTTAAAGAACCATAAAGGCAAAGATTCAGTCCACTCTGTCAAATCTTGGTCACATGCTGTCCCAAAATATCCAAGCCTCTGCTTCTTTTATTTTATAGGTTTATATGTAGTTAATATGCATGCTATTTGAGGAGCCCAACCCAGTTCTTCATTTTCAAAAGAGCATTGACTGGTTAAGTGACTCAGAGTTGTTTAGTAGGTGAATGAAAAGTATGCACTCAAAGAAACTGTAGCTTAAGACTATAAAAAAATACTGTGGGTTTCTTGGGACCCTCAGAGGCTGAATCAGTCCGTCCACTTCATTTTTTTTGTAGGCATCCAATATTCCAATCTGTCAATTTTCCAATATTTTAATATCTTGGCATGTGATTCAAGCCATCTGTAATCCCAAAGGCATATAATAGCACCTCTGCCACCAATTTAATATGTGATGGTCAGGATGTACTCTGTGTCTACATTACTGACCACCAAATAATGTGCAAGGGATGATTGGCCTTAACAGTGTATTGCAAATAGGCATTGCTTATTTGGGATATGAACACGATTTGTAACACCCGTCCTACTCAGCAGTTGCTCTCTGAACTTAAGAGTTCACTTGGAATGGGAAGAGTGCATACCTCTCAACCTCAAAATGCAAGAAATCTGGACAAAGCCTGACAAAATAGGGGGACAAATGCCCAAACATAGGGACATATTTTAAATATTGCTCTTACAAATGTAGAAAGTTGCTAGAGTAACATGGGTTTGTGTTAACATACATGTTATGAAGGATTTGAAATCTGAAATTCAAATGTATGTCATTATTTGGGGACTTCAATCCTCAGATCATCCAATTGATTTGACAAAAAAATCCCACAAATTTTATAAGGAACAAGCCAAAAATAAGAGGCAAAAATCTGGACATTCTGCAAAAATATGGATAGTTTAGAGGTATGGAAGAGTGGCATGGAAGCAAGCAGGTAGAGTGTTTGATATCCTTGTAGATACTTTAATTGGAAATTATACTGATGATGCAGTAGATTGCATATACACTGTTACATGCAGCCAGGAATGGAGGCGGGTGCATGGGGATGGCAGTGGGAAATAGACACAGCCAGAGCTCACACGTCCAGCAGCATTTGGTTATGTGGTTACTTCACAGGAAGAGCTAGTTGTAGCAGCACATTTGAATCTGAGCCACAGCTGTCCAGATGTTCTGAATTTCCTCTAGAAAGGGCCATCCCCTCCCACCTTCCTTTAGTTACCTGTAGGACTGATTAACACACATTATTCAGCCATTTATCCCATTTGTGTCACTGCTCATTAGGAGAAAAGAGAACTAAGCATCTGGATGTCAACCATCCCCTTTCAGAGTGGAGTGAATAGGACTCTTCGTAATGTCTTATTTTGGAGGTCAGGTGAATGATAGGAAGCCAAGAAGGACTAGGAAATGTGGCACATGTGCTGATATCTGATGCTGAGGAGTATCTTGTGCCATGCCTTCATCTCGTGTGTGTTTCTAAAGAAGAGACTGGCAGGATTACACATACTCTCTGCATGCTTTGCACCCTGTACTTGTGCATATCAGAATCAGATCTTTTGCATGGCCCTTTTAGGTGCTGTAGGAATGAAGATTTGAATCCTGTTGTTTACCAACAGTTAAGCTGCGGTCAGTATATCATAACTAGAAGGCTGATGGCTTGCATCGACTGACATCTGTAATGTCGCAGCTGATTAGGTCAAAGTTTGAGTTATGTGATAGAGAAATGCGAGAAGGTGAATTTTGTTGGTGTGGTCTCACTTTGTGTGGCTTTAAAGTTTTGCAAATTGTTGTGTGGAACCTGCAGAAAAAAGAAATCATGTAATTGTATAAGTGCAAAGCAGCTGGGCCAGGAAGCCATTAACACCTTGCCAGTACTGGACTTCCAAGATAGCTGCACACTTATCAAGAGCTTAACTTAAGCTCTTCCAGTGTGAAAACAGAAATTGAGAAAAAGGGAGTGCCATTGAAACTTATTTATTTATTTATTTTTTGGTGGAGGGTGGTGGTAAAATTCAGTTACTGACAACTATGTACACAAACTGGATGCCATCAAAGAAGAAATTTAGAAAACCTGAAAGAAAATGAATCAGGACAAAGAGAAGGATTATGCAGCTGTTCAACCAAAGGCAATTGAAGCTTCAGCTTTGGTTCAAGAGATGACTTCTAGTAATTTAGAGGAAAAAAATAAACCTAATGTACTCCGAGATTATTAAAATAAATTAAACATTGAAGGAATATATCAACTCCAATAACAAATAGCTAGAAATAATAGAAGAAACTTTAACTAGTTCGGTTGAACTGATAAAACTGTAAAAATCAGAGGTTGAAATGAAGAAAAAGGTGGCCGAGTATGAGGCTTCTAATGAACAGTGGTTAAAAAATAGTTAGAGAGTGAAGAGAAGCCCTGTTATTTTCTGCAGTACCAGAGAAAGCACAAATAAGCAGCTGGACTGGGGTTCCACAGCAGGATTTGTTAACTGAAAGGGCACCCTGCGTATATGTTCCAGATCTGGCCATGAGAAGGCAACCAACACCTGTATTAGTAAAGATGCACTTATATGAGCATAAAAGTGCTGATTCTGTCAAAATTGTGTCAGAAGGGGAAAGTATTAAAAATATGAGGCAGGAGAATGTTCTTAGAAAATATTTATTCACTGAGCACCAGGCAGAAGAGAAGCAAATTTATCCAAGCGGCCAGTGTGATATTCAAGTTGTTTTATCCAGCTCTCTTCAGCATATTTTTTCCTGGAGGATCAAACACATTTTTCAGTGCAGAACAGGTTAAGGAGGAAATACAAAAGTTTATCTAAAGAAAGTGAGCCAGCAAGCAGAAGGGTACCCTGCATCTCATTCTTCTGACAGTAAAGTTTATAGAGACTTTGCCAGTGAAACTTCTTTCAGTGTTTCAAAGGAAAATGCTTGAGAGACAGAAAAAAGCATAGGAGTTGTATGTTAGAATCAGAAGTACTGTGGACTTGAATTTGAATCTTGTGTTGGTAGATGGAGATGGAAACAAGACCAGCAACACTGAAAAATAGTAAATAAATGGGTGATTATTAAGTATCAATCACATTCGTGAAATATGGCTTTGCAAGAAAGTGTCCGAAAAAGGGAGGAGTTGTTGACTTTGTTAAACTTGTGGATGGACTGTAATGTAAAGTAAGCTATGTGCTTTAACGTTTAGAAGGACACTAAATGAAAAAAGTAACTAAAAAAGCCAGGGTACCATTTGGCTAGGCTTATATAGGCCTTGGGGCCAATAGCCTAGTACCTACCTATGGACCTATGAACATAAATGCAGGAGGACTGTATACGGAAAAGCATAATAATGTGGCAAGACTGTTGCACTGGGGATTGTGCAAACATGATGGTATTGAAGTGGCTGAAAAAAAAAAAAACAATAAATATTATCCACAAAGCAGCACAGAAAATAATGATGTGTATATGGTATTGTGTATTGGTATGGCATGGTATATGGTATGGGTGGCCACGGTGGTGAAGCGGTTAGCATTAATGCCTCACGGCAAGAGGTTCTCCGGTTAGATCCTGGGCTGGGATGCCTCCTGTTGGATTCTGCATGTCCACCCTGTGGTCACGTGGGTTTCCTCTGGGTGCTCCGGTTTCCTCCCACATCCCAACATGCTGTAGGTGGATTGGACACTTTAAATTGGCCCTACATGTGAGTGTATCATGTGTGTGTGCCTTCTGTGTAAGGTTGGACGTTTGGCTGGCAACTCAACACTGTAAAAATCATAAGCGGACTGGTGATCCGCTGTGGCGACCCCTAACCGGGAAAAGCCGAAAGAAGAAGAAGAAGACATGGTATTGCATCACCCATTACTAACAGTTAAAAGAAATAGATGATAGACAGCTAGATGTAGTGGTCCTTGAAGAGAAGACAAAAGCAGCATTGATCATTGAAATCTCTACACCCAGTGACTACAGTATCTTGCTTACAAAGAGGCTCAAAGTTATAAAATGCCAGTATTTGCAGGTATAAACAGGAGCAATGTGGATGAAACACAGACTATTCCAATAGTAGTAGGAGCAATGAGTGCTATAGAAAGAGTCTCAAAATGTAGTGAGATATGTTAGCAATACATGTAATCCCATACGAATTGCAGAAGGAATTCACTGAAGGTCGAAGTCTAAAAATAAGGACAAACATTTAAGTTTCAGACTGCCTACCCTTTAGAAAATTCTTGGTAATGCAAATTCCGTAGTTCTAGCACATTTTTAAGTTTTGTCCCCCATTATTTGTGGCGTTGTCCAGATTTATTATTCTAAGAGCCTGACAGGTATGACTATGATGCAGCACCACACCCACCCAGCAAGAGCCTGTGAAAAAAAAAACACAACTTTACTGTAATGAGCCGATCGATACATTGTAACCAATCGGCGTATTGCACCTTGATCTATAGCCTGCTGCTCTTAGCTGCAGTGGCACATTAAATTTTAGTTAAAGGCTAACACTAATAAGCAAAAAAAAAAGGGAATGCTCGTATGGCACACTGAACTGGTGGCCAGCTGCGTGTCTCTGATGCACACAGACACACGCCCAAACCCTGCTTTCAGACATTCATTTTCACATGCATCCGTAACGTTCTCTGTCATACACTCACAAGCACAGTCTGTTGAGCATTCACACACACACACACACACACACACACACACACACACACACGACATTCTGCTTTCACACACACACTGTTCAGTATCTCAAGCATCGCCCACTCTCTCTCATACACACGCATACAAAGCCTTTGCTACATTCACACACACACAGATATCCTGCTCAGACAGTTCATTCCCTCATGCATTTCTCACCCTGTCATTCATGCATACAGAGACTTTTCTACACTCACACAGACATACATATTGTATTTCTCGCACGCACTGTTCATTTTCTCATGCATCGCTAACTCTGTCATACAAACACATTCTGCTTTCATACACAAAAATGTAAAAAAAAAAAAAAAAAAAAATGGACTCCACAGTAATAAGCCGATTGATACACTTTAGGCGATCGGCTTATTACAGTTAGCTTTACATCCCCCCTGCTCCATCATGTATTGGAAGTAAAAAAAAAAAAAAAAAAAAAAAAAAAGATGATGTTCCTCTTGCTGGCACCCTAAGATGGATTAACAACTGTTCTTATTTCAGTCGCTGTACTGCCCCACCCCTTTATTTGTGGCTCAGTCATGATCAAGTGTCTGGACAGATTTGAGAGGCACAGTGAGGAGGTAAGCATACCTCTTAGCTGCTGCTGCTATCGATCACATCACTCAGACCTCACTCCGTGTATGTTTTTCTCTGTCTCTTTCACAGACACACACACACACACACACACACACACACACACACCTTTTCTTCTTTCATGTAGGCAGAATTCATTCACAAACGCAGACACTCACAGAAATTTATTTTTGTTGGGTGCATTTGTATTTTACACTCGGTAAACGGCAAAACCGCTGCTAAGGGAGTGTAAAATAATCACTCAATGAACATGCCTCGCTGTCTCATACTGGATCTCAATACTCACTCTTGCATACACACAAAAGCAGTCCGTTCTGCATTCACACACACACACACAAATTCTGCATTTCTTGCATGCATTCACCCATACACAAACAGGCAGAAACAGTAATGCACTTATATGCACACACACTTACTGGATCAGGGTGTTTGGGGACCATTACTGTGTACATTTATGCATTTGGAAATGGGAAATGGCGAAAAAGTGAAACATTTTTCATAATGCATTTGGCGAAGAACACCATGGACTGATTTGTCAGCAGTTTAAAAATGCAATGTACTTACCAAATCAGTAATAGCAGCTTGTCTATTTGGAAACACTTTGGCTGCAGTTTCACCGGAGGAAGTACTTGCTCCGATACAGTTTTTACTCCTGACAGAAACAGTAGTCGTTAGAGAGTTCCGCAACAAGTTTTGCACTGATTTATAGTAGCTGTTAAGCGGCCAAAACTCGATAATGCCTATGTCACAACATGGGCGGGACATCAAGAGAGAGAACTACTGATATGAATATGTCGAAGGTCCATCTCGAATGTGGAGACAAATTCCACCTGAAGGGATGCGATACAACAGAATGGGGGATGGGCTTATCTGCCCTATGCTAGGGAAGTGGTGAAAAGTAGAAACGAAACGTTTTTTAGTGCATTATGTTAACTGCACGTGGCTAGCCTGATTTTACAGGGATAAAAGAAAACTTGCGGTTGAGTTTATATGTGGTTGAGTCCGGAGTTTCCCTTTAATTTCTTAACTACTTAATGTCTACTTAATCCTTGATGTTCTTCGTGTTTCACTATTGCAGTCATTACATTTGGGTAATCTGCTGACAGGTTGCCCTTATTATGCCTGAATAACAAAGTCTTGGGTCCTGCTTCGGTTGCTGTCTCTTCTTCCATGACGTCAGGTCGTCAGGGGTATAAAACATGCAGCCGATGCCATTTTATTCAGTCTTTCTTGCCGCACGGTGCCCGAAGCAGAAGCAGCTTGCAAGTGCTGGTCGTCCGACTCCTGAAATTTTCGCATTCGAGTTTCAGAACCAAAGTCTTCAACTAAAGCTAAGTACCCCATTGGGGAAACTTTTTCTTGCCCCTTACCGATGTCAGTAAAAGTTAATAATTGCATTACTTGTGGGAAGCAAATACCTCATAAGGATTTTCATTTGTACTGTATTCCTTGCCTAGGCCCAGATCCTAACGTGCCTTGCTGTTGGTTTTGTGCTAGATTTAACAATGCACTATTAAGCGTCTGTATATTTTTGCTTCAAAATATTTTGGATCCAGATTTAATTACCCTGAAATGTCATCGGTTAGCAATCCGACTACCGGAGTTCAGAAAAAACACAAAGAAAAAGAGACAGACAGTCGAGGTCCAAAGCAGACAACGAAACTTGTCCTAAGCCAGTCGCCAGTACTCAGTGAGGTGCTTTCGCAGCCCCTGATACCCACTACTTTTGAGTCGCAGTCCGGTATGCCACGAGATTCTCAGGGTATTGAACCCACGGATTTGTCTCCCTTGGATGGGTCTGGAGCCGCTGAGCAGGCACCAGCTTCTTAGGGTGTTTTCAGGCCTCAACGTTTCTATATAAAACCGACGCCAGCTTCAAAAACAAGATAAAAAAAATCTTCTATGTTTAAAAAAAAGACGCATGAGCCACATGCTCAGGCCCCTATGCCTAAAAAACAGATGATCAAAATGGCTGAGGACTTGATTACCTTGATCAGGGGTTCCCAACCCCCTCCTGCTAAGAGGCCTAGGCAAGACGCTGATTATGAATCTTTAGATCAGGTTTCTAATTCTTCTGATCAGGAATTTTCTGTTCCACCCTATGAGGATTCAGATGCAGAAGAATCCATCCCATCTGCATCTCCTCCTGAGGATTATTCTTTTGGAGAAACCTTGCATACTTTAAGGGAACATTTTCATTGGGAGAGACAGGATTTCTCTGAATCAAAAAAGAGACTTAGGGATTTCCTCCTTCCTCAGCATAGGCCTTTGGCAATACCTCCTGTATTAAACATTGTTGATGTGTTTTCGGAATCAAGCATGGCTCCTGATTCCCTACCCTCCGGCTCCTAGTAAGCCAGACAGATATTACAGGGTTCCTGACTCCCACAAATTACTATTCAAAAATCCTGCTGCTGATCCTGAGACTATCTCGCAGGGTCTCAAATGTGTAAAGGCCTTTACAGCCAAAAATCTTACCCAGTCTGATAGAGATTCCAGGGCGCTGGGTAGATGGGGAAAGAAGGTTTATATGTCTGCAACCTTGGCAATTAGGGCCTTAAACTGCCAGTTTCATATGCTTAAATATCAACAGCATGTTATGGGGTTATTGAAACAGAAAATGATGATTTCTGATTGTGTGAAAAATAAAGAATTACAGGAATTATTGCATGCAGCAGAACAGGTTGGAAAGCATACTTTGCAATGTGGTTTTGATTCCTTGGAGGCCTCTTGCAGGGCCACAGTTACTGGATCTGTGATTAGAAGGCATGCGTGGCTCAAGGAGCAAAATCTGCCTGATCATGTTAAAGCTAAATTGTTGGATGCCCCTTTACAACATGATACTCTCTTTGGTAATAAAGCAGAAGAGGTTTTAAAGAAAATGGAAGACAAAGCTAAATCTATGCAAACTGTAAAAGATTTCTTACAAGTGCAGCCACCCGGGTTCAGTAGGTACTGGCCTACTAAAAATTGGTCCTTTCCTGTGTCCATCAGAGCCTCTCAAGGCAAATCCAGGCGCTCAAAAGGCTCTAGATACCAATCACAGGGTTCATACAGGTCAAAGCAGTGGGGTGCCTCCACCTCAAAATCTGGAGGAAACAAAGCAACTACAGTAAGCAGTCTCAATGACTTCCCTCTACCTTCACCAAGCACTTATCTTTTGGCAGCCCCCTTGGGGGAAATTAGCACTTCATGCTCAAAATTGGCAGTTACCAAGGACAAGTGGGTATTAAACAATAGTATCCCAGGGGTACAGATTTAATTTCCATTCTTTGCCAATTCCAAATGGTTGGTCAGATCTGCCACAAAATCAATGGGCAGCGGCTCAGAAACAAGTTATGTCCCTCATGGATATGGGGGCTGTTCAACCAGTACCAGAACAGGAAAAAGGACAAGGTTTTTATTCAAGACTTTTCCTGGTACCCAGAAAAGACAATGCCTGGCGTCCAATACTGGACTTACCAGTTTTGAACACATTCCTGGACATTCCAAAATTCAAAATGCTGACTTTACTACAGCTACTGTCTATGCTGGTTAGGAACGCTTGGTTAGTGACTCTAGACTTAAGAGGCATACCTGCATATCCCAATAAGGGAATCTTGCAGAAGATACCTCCGCTTCAAGGCAATTTTTTTGCATTACCAATTCTCTGCACTGCCCTTTGGCTTACCTACTGCGCCCAGGGTCTTTACAAAGTGCATGGCACCAGTAATTGCATTTTGCAGACAAAGAAGCATACAAATTTATCCTTACCTGGACGACTGTCTCATTCAAGCAGAGAACAAGGACATTCTTCTTCAACATTTGGCATTTGTAAAAAGGCTTCTAACATGCCTAGGGTACACAATAAACAAAAAGAAATCCCAACTGGTACCCTCTCAAATAATTACATTCCTGAGTGCAAGCTTGAATACAGCTGCCCAGATGGCTTACCGTATGCCAGACAAACAAAGGCAACTGACAACATACTTCAAACAGATGGCAACAAAAACCCAGT